>NW_025927609.1:4244036-4463871 GCF_022837055.1 Prionailurus viverrinus | reverse complement strand
CAGGAGGGAGGAGGGGAGGAGGAGGGATAAGAAGGAGGGAAGAGGAGGAGGGAGAAGGAGGAGGGAGAGGGAGGAGGAAGGCGAGGGAGGGAGGAGGGGAAGGGAGGAGGGAGAGAGGGTGGAAGAGGCAGGAGGGAGGAGGGGAGGAGGAGGGATAGGAAGGAGGGAGGAGGGAGGAGGGAGAAGGAGGAGGGAGAGGGAGGAGGAAGGCAAGGGAGGGAGGAGGGGAGGAGGAAGAGGAGGGGAAGGGAGGAGGGAGAGAAAGGGTGGGAAGAGGCAGGAGGGGAGGAGGAAGGGAAGGGAGGAAGGAGAAGGAGGAGAGAAGAGGGAGAAGGAGGAGGGAACAGAGAGGAGGGAGGAGGAGGGAGGAGGAAGAAGGAGGGAAGAAGGAAGGAAGAAGGAGGAGGGAGGAGGGGAGAATGAAGGAGGAGGAGGGAGGAAGGAGGAAGAAGGCAGGAGGAGGGGAAGAGAAGAGGGAGGAGGGAGGAAGGAGAAGGAGGACGGAGAGCAAGTGTGAGTCCTCAATGCCTGGCCTGGCCTGCTGCTACTTGTGACAAGTTCTTTGCCAGAAAAGGAGAGGAGGCTTCCTCTCTGGAAACTCTGAGCGCTGGCGGGGAAGGAGCCACAGGACAGAGGTTCCTGGTCGTACGGGCGGGTGATGCAGGGGCCTCAGAGGCACAAGCAGAAGTTCACAGTGGACCCATACCCAGGGAGAAAGGGAGGTTGGAGGGGATGCTAACGTCCCAGGGGCTTCCCTGGGTAAAATCTCCGAGCCCCTCCAGTGTCTGCCCTGTCCCCCGTCACCGCCAGGGCAAAGGAGGCGGGGCTCCACGAGGGTCCATCCAATGGGGGCTGCCTGGAGGTTTTGCTCGAGGGGGTGGGCCTCCTGCCCCACGAAGTGGACAGCGAGGTCCGGAGAGCCGGGGTGAGCACCACGCCCTGTTGGTGCCTGAAAGAGCCTGAGCTGAGCCTGGCTGGGGAGTTACGGCCAGGATCCCGGGTCACGCGGTCCCACCCGGGGGCATCGGCTAGTTTGTCCTGTTCACACTGCAAAGCTGAGCTGCAGGACCAGTGTTTTCATTCGAAAAACAGGACCAAAAGAGGAGGGCACGGGGGAGGGTGCCTTCCACACGGATAGAGGCTGGGAAGCCAGAAGCAAGCCAAAACACGAGACGGGGAGACCCACGGCCTCCGGCGCCCCGACAGTTTTTCCTGAGATTGCCTGTCCCCCGCAGGACGGCTGCGTCCCTGGCCCTGAGGCCGGAGGCATCTCCAGGGACACTGCAGTTCCAGAAGGGTGTTCCTTGAGTGGAGCTGGGGTACGGGACCGGGCGCAAAGGCTCGGACACATCCCACCCCATCACCCCCGCCTCCCCAGACGCAGGGGATGCATTTCTGAAGGTACAGGGTGCTCCCTTTGGAGGAAAAAAGGGGGGGGGGGAGGTGGAAAACCAGGAATCGCTTACCTATACAGCGTAAAGAAACCACCGTTTTTGACGAACAGACATCACTACAAAAGAAACAGGGGGTGTTCTGGTCACTAGAATACACGAGATGCTTGACCCTCAAAATACTTAGAAATAAACATTTTCTTCTCCATGGTCGCACCCCCCCGCCTCCCCAGACACAGAAGGGCCCGCGATTGAAGACTCAAAAAAAGGAGAGCACGTCCACGTGGGGGGACCCTGGCATCGAGCACTGAGTCCCAGCCCGGGTTTTCAAGTCACAAGCTGTGTGACCCCGGGCTCGTTACTTTAACCTCTCTGTGCGTCGTTTCTCCCATCTGTAGAGTGGGATAACAGTAACCTGGTCATAGACTGGTTGTGAGGGTAAGCACCCAATAACATGAGCTACTATTTTTTATTTCCAGAAACTGAAAATCACCCTCTAATTTTGTAAGGAAGTCATCTGTAACCTTCCGGGTTTCCTGTAACTGCTTTACAACGTATGGCACAGAAAAACGAGACGACCCCTCGTTGGCTCAGGAGCCAAAGAAAAAGTCAAGTCACTCATTTGGGGAGGTTAAGTGAAGTGACATCTGAAAAATAAGCAACTAGCACATTCCGTCTCAGAGTGAATCTTCCCCTGACAGATGGTGGAGGAGAGAGGGTTGGTTTGCACCCAACCTAAACCACATTCAGGGGGTCCCACCCCCGGGGCCTGACCAGAAGCTTAGTCCCAGATCACAGTGACCAACAGCCCCCTCTGCTGGCCCGCCAGGAGTGGAACGGCACCCTGCTTGCCAAGCTACCAGAAGCTTAGTCCAGATCACAGTGACCAACAGCCCCCTCTGCTGGCCGCCAGGAGTGACGGCACCTGCTTGCCAAGCTCCGTGTAGCCTGGCTTCATGCCAGCCCCCTTCTAGAAGGAAAAAAGGCATTAAGATACCAATCGCAAAATCGCCTCGCTTCCCAACAGCATCCAATCCAGAGCAGAGCCCTGCTTCCTTGAACCTCCCCCAAACGACTCGACACAAGCCCGAGTTCCGCACATAAAGTCAGCTTCTGACACCCTCACATCGAGATGCCCCCCGGTTCCACGGACACTGTGTGTCCCAGGCGTCTTCGGCCGTGTGACATGGCAACGCCAAGAGAAGACACGTTCCCATGAAAAGAAAATGTTTTCTGAGGGTCACAAGGCTGACTCTCCTCCATGTGGAGGGGCCGCTGTCCGGCCACCAGCGTGTGGTCACATGGAGTCTGCGACTCGGGGATCAAAGCGAAGAGAAGGGAGCCTTCCGCACCGCCCCCCCAACACCCGGCAGCCACCTTGTGAGTCCCGGAGGTGGTGGCCCTCCCTCCCCGCGCAGCCCTGATCCCGCATGGGAGTGTCACCGGGAAGGACAGAAACACTCAGCATCGACAAAGAGCCCAGGCAGCTGTGTTTAGCTTCCTGGGCAGGCAGACCGCGGCCCCGCCGTTTTGATGTGCACCTGGCGAGCACAGCCCTCCTCCTGGGCTCACTCTGTCACGTTCCTGGGGACAGCCAGGCTGGGCAGCTTGGGCGGAAATCGGCCCCCCAGCCACCACGGCCAGCGGCCACCAGGAACGCAAAGCCACCGCCGGCCGCCCGCTCAAAGGAAAGGAGGGGTGCCACGTCACTTCACCCACCCCAAGGGCAGCCCCTGGCACCTGGCCCACAGGGAGGTGACGGCTTGGCCAGCCACCTGGGGCTGAGCGATCGGGCCCTGGGAGCTGACCAGGGCTTGCACACAAAGACGCCGTGCGACTTTCACATGAAAGAGGACGCAGGTAGCAACGACGGTCTGGGGAGACGGTGAACATTTTAAACACGCGCGAGACGAAACAAGCAGCTCAAGCACCCCCTGCCCCCCACCCGCCCAACCAGCTAGGCCACCAATCCTGCGATCTGCTGTTCAGGTTCTCTTCCACCCACTGGACACACTGAGACCCGCCCCGGGCCACAAGTTGGCTTCGAGCTACAGGACACGTGGGCTGACCCGGACTAGCCGCTCCCTCCCGGGCCCCCCGGGGTGCCGCGCACGCCCGGCCGGGTGCCATCTGACAGGGTGGCTTGGGGGCCGGGGGACCAGCCGTCCCTGCTGTTGGGGACCGAGAGGGCCCCTGGGGAAGCAGGACTTCCGGGCTGAAACGGGCACCATCCCGGGCGAAGTGGGATGGGCTGGTCACCCCCCTTGGGACGCTGACTTTCTCGGGGGTTCGTGGAGACATACCCTGACCCGCAGTCCGTCCGTCTCTAATGTCTGGGGAGTATTTTAATGTGGTCAGGAGGACTCTCCATTTTCATTTTACCATGTTTTCCAGGGCCACCAGGGCCGAGGGCAGAGGGCACGAAGACCATGGCAAACAACCCTCAGCTGCTCCCCGAGAATGAACCACCCCCACTCCGAGTCCGACCTCCTCCCAGAGAGAAACTCTCAGGGATACTGGAATTGCAGTCTGAGAACGCCACCTCGGGACCGTGACTCCCCATGGTGTCTCCTGTTCGCTCTTGTTAGAAAATTTCTTAAAGGAAAAATAAAGAAATCACCAAATACCTGTGGTACAGTTTCTTATAGAGATCCATATGGTTAGCACTTGTGTTCACCCTCATAAAGCTGGTGGCCCCACTGTCATCCGCTACTCCGTGGCTAGAATAGAAACTATTCCTAAAGGAGACGGAAAAGCTTGATTAAAATAATGGCTTCGTGACAAGCGACGGCAAATCCTTGGGCCGTATCGCCATACTTCTCTCGTACGGTGTTCGGATAAGGGGGGGACACCTTAGCATGTGGGAAACAAAACCACAAGGTCTGATCAAGTGACGCTGTCTAATAATCCTCTTTGGACCCAATAACCCGGAAGCATCAGGTGAAAGCCCTCCGTGGGCCTTTTTCTAATCTAGTTTGGGCGAGGATAGAGAAATAAGGACAAAGGGGTTGTGAGTACGTGTAACCTAAGAGAATTTACGGATGTTAAAACACTCCCCCGCTATAAAATCCCGTCGGGTCCTGAACACGATGGGGGCGTTACTATGTCCGTTGGGGATGGCATTTGGAGAGATTTCGCTGGCTAAGATGCCAAGTTTCTTTCTTTCTTTAAAAAAACATAATTTATTGTCGGATTGGCTTCCATACGACACCCAGCGCTCATCCCGACAAGTGCCCTCCTCAATGCCCATCACCCATTTCCCCCCTCCCCCACCCCCACCCCCAAAGATGTCACGCTTCTTATCAAGCAGTGATTAACCTTGACTACTGGCATACGGAGAACGCCCCAGTGCTGCGCAGAAGTCACACAGAGACACCCCGAGGAAGACGTAGTGACAATAAAATCACACAGCCTTTCCCCATGCGGCCAGACGGCTGCCATGCACGCCAAGGGATACCCTGGGGTGCCCCTGGCTGGGAGCCCCAGGGAAGGTCCCTCCTGTCTCTCCCCCCCATCCCTGTGGCCACAGGCAGGACTGAATTCTCTTCCACGGCAATCTGATGCCACCTGTCCCCCATTCAAAGGCTCAGTGCGTCCCCCAAGCATGTATGCAGTGAACGTCTGCCCATCTGTGCCCTCTGACCTCCGCCAGCCCCCCGCCGCCCCCCCAGCCAGGGAGGCCTGAGGAGGTGAGGCCTCAGTGCTCCTTAGGAGCTCCTTGAGAAAAGGAGTCCCCGGCCGGCACCCTGGACCTCGGTGACCTTGACCGTGGGTGGGAGCGGACGGGGAACCGGGAGTGGATGGAGGTCCAGGAGGCGGCAGGGCTGGGGGGTAGTGAGTCTTGCTCACCAGGTGCAGGGGACGGGGGCAGGGGGATGCGGTGGGCACCCGCTGGCTTCCCTGACCAGCTCTGGGAAGGAGCCAGAGGTCCCTCCGGGGAGGGTGGAGAGAATCTTCCCTCCGCTTCTGCGGTGGGGCCGTACTCACCGGTAGCCCATGTCCTGGCACGCGGCTCTTCCGTAGCCCTCGCTCCAGTCATCCTGACACACGGGGTGCCACGACTTCCTCTGGGACGAATACACCTGGAGGATGAAGTTCGGTCCGTAGAGGCGCACTGCAGCGAAGGAGACGCTCCGTGAGATTCTGGGGGCCGTCCCGACACCACTCGAGCCCCCCCCCCACCCCCACACAAAGGCTCAGAGGCGGCGACACGAGGGGTCCTGTCCCCACGGCACTGACCGCGCACCCCTTCCCGGCTCTAACGTGCTCTTTACCCCCAAAGCACTGGCAGCAGGTGTTCAGACAAGAGCCGGGAGGCAGGAGAACGTAAGCGACCGTGGACGGATGAATGGACACAAGGTGGCCCATCTAGGCCACGGAGTGTCATCGGCCCTGAGAAGAGGCCCATGCAGGCCCATGTGCTGTATGAAAGGCCCAGAGTGGGGAATCCAGAGCAACACTCAGTGGATTAGTGGTTGCGGGGGACCCTGGGGTGGGGGCAGGGGGTGAACATAGAAAAGCCGCTGAACTGTATGTTCTCAGGGATGGATTCTATGGTACGTGAGCCATATCTTGATAAAGCGAGTATTTAAAAATAAATGAAAAAGATAAAGGGTTTTTTTAAAAAAAAAAAAAAGGTCTTTTTTTCAGTTTTATTTATTTATTTTGAGAGAGAGAGAGAGAGACAGAAAGAGTGGGTGGGGGAGGGGCAGAGAGAGGGAGAGAGAGAATCCCAAGCAGGCTCCGAGCATCAGCGCAGAGCCCGATTCGGGGCGCGAACTCACAAACTGTGAGATCCGTGACCTGGGCTGAAACCAAGAGTCGGACGCTTAACTGACTGAGCCCCCCAGGCGCCCCCAGAAATGATCTTTAAACAATCATTTTGAACAACAGATCGACCGTTCTCGCCCAACACCCCGGATCCTGGCAGAGCACCAGAGACATGCCACACCCCCCTGGTGCAAGGTTCTGCCTCTAAATTCAGTCACGCTTCGCCCAAATGACCTCAGCGCTTCTGTTTAAGGAAAAGAGACACCTTAGACGTCGTCTAAACCTCTCTCTATGCCAGTGACTTCTCCCTCCCTAGGGGTAACCACAATCCAGAATTCCGAGAACGTTCCATGTGTGAACGGCTGGGATCAGGAGGGGCACAGCCACAGAGCGGGTCCCGCCCATATGGCTTGAGGATTAACTGGTGTCACATATTCATACAAATGACCTTGAAAACGGCATGCCGTGAAGGAGGGCAGGCCGCTAAACGCTGTGTGACGTACGACGTTCACCGATGCGCAAAAGCATGTGAGCCCGTGCTCTGAGCTCCGGGGGGAATCTATGTGACTTAACATATAAAATGAAGACCTGATTATCGCAGACCTCATTCTTACCCCGCTTCTGTGGCCCCAACTCAGTGGACGTTCTGGCTCATTCCCTGTGACGTGACCAGCCGTGGTCTGATAATTTCCTAATGCTTCCTGGATGGGTGATCCCCATGCGCCATGTGGGAGCTAGCCACGAGCTCCCTGAGGTGGCTACACAAACCGTGGTCCATCCAGGCAATGGAACATCATTCAGTGCTAAAAAGAAACGAGCTATCAAGCCAGGAAAAGCCGGGGAGGAAACTGAAATGCGTATCACCAGGTGACAGAAGCCGTTCTGAAGAGGCTACAAACTGTACTGTATGATTCCGACCATAGGACATTCTGGAAAAGGCACAACTGTGGAGTGGTTGCAGGGGTTGGGGGAGGGAGGGATGAGCGGGCAGAGCACAGAGGATTTTCAAAGCAGTGAGGATACTCTGTATGATACTGTACTGGTGGGTACGTGTCATTGCACATTTGTTCTAACCCGCTGGCCAAATGCAAACACGTCACACGTTTGTCCACAACGCCGAGTGTGAACTAAGGACTTGCGTTAATAATGACATACTAATAATTGGCTCATCCATTGAAATGAAAGTCCCATACCGATGTAAGCTGTTAAAAATAAGGGCACACTGTGTGCAGGGCAGGGGGCCCTGGGGCGCCTGGGTGGTTCCGTCGGTTAAGCCTCTGACTTTAGCTCAGGTCATGATCTCACGGCTCGTGGGTTCGAGCCCCAGGTCCAGCTCTGTGTTGACAGCTCAGAGCCTAGAGCCTGCTTCGGATTCTGTGTCTCTCCCTCTCTCTGCCCCTCCCCTGCTCGCTCTCTCTCTCTCTCTCTCTCTCTCTCAAAAATAAACATGAAACAAAATTAAAAATAATTCCAAAATTAAAATAAAACTGACACTGTGGCATAGCAGAAAGTGAAGGAGACGTTTCCTTTTTGGTTTGTGGTAATTTTAGGGATTTTTTTTTTCCTTCCATCTCGTGTCTCTGCAGTCAAATGCTCACTAGGACAGGTGATGGGGATTAAGGAGGGTACTTGTCAGGACGAGCACCGGGCGATGTATGCAACTATCGAATCACTCTCCTGTACACCTGAAACGAATATTACACTGTACGTGAACTAACTGCAGTTTAAATAAACACTTAGACAAATGTTAACTAGGAGAACACGACAGCGGACGCCCCAGAGAGCTGGAAACGGTCCCAAGCTCAAGTTCTTTTCTTTCTTTTTTTAAGTATCAGGAACTTCTCGGCTTTACTGAGGTATAAAGGACAGATAACAATTGTACATACTTAAGGGGTACGACCTGGTGTTTTGAGACGTGTGTACCCTGGGAACCGGGTGCCACAATCAAGCACCCCCACCACCTCGCACACATAGAGCTTTCTTTTCTTTCCTTTCTCCTGCGGTGAGAACACCTAAGGTCTCCCCTCTCAGCCGATCTCAAGTGCACAGAACAGTATGGTAACTGGGTCACCTCGAGTGGTTCTCCAGTTTCTCTGGCGACATTTAATGGCCACAGAAACCAGGGCGACGGATGTAGAAAGCGGATTAGCATTAACAATACGCATACGTTCGATAGATATATTCAAGACTACACGCACCCCCGGAAAAAGAACGCTCTCTGCGCGCACTTGAACGTTTTCAACGGGACGGGCGATATTCTTTAGCGTCAGAAGATGTGCATTTTGTTGAAAATAATGTCCGCTCCACAAGGTGGACAAACTGCAAGCACATCAAATGTGTGTTCTGATCCGACGCGGAAGACACGCACGACGTCACGGTCACCCGTTTTGCTTTATGTAAATAATCAATGTGGAAATTAAATAATCCCAAGTTAAGGTGGGTCTATCCAATTACAAAATCTGACCCAGCGATCTTGCTTCTGGAGGTATTTCCTACCAATATTCTCCTGTGCCTGGAACATGCACGTTGGGTCCCCCAGAAGAGAGGCCTCCCAAGGCATGTCTACCCCAGGAGCACGGAGTGTGTGGCTGCGGGAAAGCGAGGGCTCAATGGTCCCAGGATGTGTCATCAAGGCTCGTGCAGTCAGCGGGGCAGTGACCACTGGGAGGTGAGGACAATACAAAATATACACACACGTATTTGCTTTTTCACCTAAAAACTCTCCGGAAGAGAAGGGAGAGATGCATAGCTGCTGCCCTTGAGAGAGAAACGTGATTGGCTGGTGGATGGGCACATGACCATGTGCGCGTGCGCACGCATGTGCGTGCAGGGTGGGGGAGGTTGAGTTTTCCCTGCACATCCTCGGGTACTTCCTGATTTTGATCTGCCCGGGTACGGTAGCTCAACGCGTTGAAGGAAACAGACACAACGTAAACATTAAGAAGACAGGGAGGAAGAGGAACTTGAACAATTCGTCTTGCTAGAGTTCAGGGTTGCCCATGTGCGCCCGCCCATGCGTATGAAAACACCAAAAGCCATCACACCTGATCGCTTCACCACGCTCTGAATCGCAACGCCCCCTACTTAGGAAAATGGCAACAAATATGTCACCAACACACGGGCAAGGCGGTGTGCTGAAAGTTTAACGAGCTGGGGGGGGGGGGGGGGGTCACTGCCAAGTGCAAACGCTCTCCGGGATACCGGCAACGCTGTGCTGTGGGGGCTCACGGACCAAGGTGTCGGCCATGGACACAGGCCGCCCCACGGGCCACACAGAGCCGGCGCCCAGGGCCCAGCCTTCCCCACTGGGGGGTCCCACCAGCCGGGGCCAGCGGCGTGTCCCGCACAGGTGCCGTGACCTGGCTCAGAGGACATGCAGGAAAGCTGTCTTCACCCTGGAAGGCCCAGGAGAAGAAAGGGGACCCACATCCTCCGCCCCTGTGTTTAAATGTGTTTATGTTTATTTTTTTGAGAGAGGGAGACACAGAAGCCGAAGCGGGCTCCAGGCTCCGAGCTGTCAGCACAGAGCCCGCCTCGGGGCTCGAACTCATGAACGGTGAGATCATGACCTGAGCTGAAGCCTGACGCTCAACCGAATGAGGCCCCCAAGTGCCCCTAGTCTGCCCCATGTTTAAATGAAACCCTCGGGAGTTAGGAGAAACTGGACAGGAGAGGAGTAAAGCCGCTCCTGAAATTTCTGGCGATGCCCCTGACGCTACAATTCCGAAATTTCTGTTTGCTTAAAAACAAGTGGTTGTCATATAAACGTGTCAGAGCGTGCGGCAGGACCCAGGGCGCGGGGACATAGCATCACAGCGCCACGGCCGTGGTCCCCGCGTGCCTGGGTCACACTGCCTAACATGTTCCGCCGGAGGACCGCAACGTAAAAGCTTTTCAAGACAAATAAGCCAGCTCCAGCCAGGGGTGGAGCTCAGTTACCGGCACCTTAGACGATGCTTCGTTCCTCCATCTCCGCCCACCCAGGCCACACGGGCAGGGCCGGGAAACAACCAGCCGGCGTGCTGTCCCCTCGGCCGGTGCCGGACTGAGGTCAGACTCACTCTGCGGGTGGCTGTCGGTGGATGCAGCACCACTCCCGCTCAGGCCCCATCTCCAATTACAGCCACGTCACCACCCTTGAAATCACTTGCAACAATCGACAGAAAATACCGAAAGCAAAGCCAGGTGCCCGCTCTGTGATGACAGACACATATGATTCCAAAGGCGAGCCGGCTTTGAAAGTACATACTGCGCCCCCCCATCTCCACGTTAAATACTTCGCTCCTGCAGTGGCTGTGAGGTGACGCCCCGGGCCAGCTGGGGGCGCCCTGTCACAGTGACCCAGCCCTGCAGTCCCCCTCTGTCCCCGCTGTGTGCTGCTGGGCCAGGAGCACACCCTCTCTGAGCCTGGGTCCTCATCTGCGGTCAGACCAAAGGTACAGCCTCCAGGTAGCGGTTCAGTGACCTCCCGGGTGGCCGTGCCGGACACAGGCCTGGCCATCTTGCCTAGGATGGGGCCGCGGTCTCTGTGGTGGACACCAGGAGCCGGGGCACCCCGGGCAGAGCAGTCTCGTCCCCAGGCGCACGCAGTCCTGAGACTTACCGCATCGGTTCTCGTCCTCCCCGCTGGGGCAGTGCAGGACCCCGTCACACCAGTGAGAGGGGCTGACGCAGGTTCCCGAGGACCCGCACTCGATCCCGGACACCAAGCACTTGTTCTCCACTTGCAGAGAGACGGGAGGGAGACCCAGTCAGCTGGGGACACCAGGAAAACCCCACGCACCCACTGCGAGCGCCAACGTCCGCTCTCCGAGCCCCAAGCGGCAGGAGAGAAAAGCACGTCCCCCCTTTGTCTTTTTTTTTTTTCAACGTTTATTTATTTTTGGGACAGAGAGAGACAGAGCATGAACGGGGGAGGGGCAGAGAGAGAGGGAGACACAGAATCGGAAACAGGCTCCAGGCTCTGAGCCATCAGCCCAGAGCCCGACACGGGGCTCGAACTCCCGGACCGCGAGATCGTGACCTGGCTGAAGTCGGACGCTTAACTGACTGCGCCACCCAGGCGCCCCCCCCCCCCTTTGTCTTAATAAGGAGCAGATGCGTCCTTGACCCCATCATCTACCAAAGGAAACAGGGCTGGCCGTCAGAGGCAGGGGGGGCCCCGGTGCATCACTTCCAGGGGGGCGGGGAGGGGCTCCCAGCCTTGGGCTTGGACAGCACCCCCCGCCTTCCTCAGGTGACCTCTGGATCCGTAAATGCCCTGAGTCCCCTGCCCCGGGCGGACGGAAAGGCGGGGCTGTGGTTAAAGGGCTGCTGCAGGCAAGACCCGCCCCAGCTCATAGCAGGTGATGCTGCACAGAGATCCAGGGACAGGTGGCCCCGGGGTGGCAGCTAGCACCCCAGAGCACCACGTAAACCCACCGTGGTCAGTACTCCACCAACAGCATGGGATTCCCGCGACCCACGGGGTAGGAGGAAGCGGGAAAGTGACTCCTAACAACGGGGACCGTGAGATTGGAGGAGGAGGATGGGGATTCTGCGTCCCTGTCACCAAACAGAAGCAACGAGCCCCACCCCCAGAGAGCGGGACACCCCACGAGGATGCCCCCCTGCACTTACTGAACTTCCAGAGCAGGACGGCGGCCAGCACGGCTCCCGCCAGGACGGCCCCCAGGGTGAAGGTGATACACAGCACTTTCTTCGCCTCTGGGGAAAGGGGGGTGGGCACACCATGTGGTTACAGAATTTCTTAGAAGGCACACTCTCACATCTCACTTGTATAGTACAGCATATCATGAGATAATAACTTTGTTTAAGTTTATTTATGTATTTGGAGAGAGAAAGCCAAGTGGGGGAGGGGCGGAGAGAGAGGGAGAGAGAGGGTCCCAAGCAGGCTCCACACAGTCAGCAGAGTCGGGACTCGAACCCCCAAACTAGAAGATGGTGACCTGAGCCACAGATGCCCAACCGACTGAGCCACCCAGGCGCCCCATGATAACTTTTTATACACTCAAAAATGAGGCTTTTAATTTTAAGAACGCATCCTGCGAGGTCTCAACCTCTTCCGCACACTCAATGTTATGCGTTTTAGGGCACAAAAGCAAAACAGGAAGCCATGATATGAAGTAACATATACTTATGTTAAGCTCTTCTAAAAAAAAAAGTATCATCTTAAAATAGTCCGATAAGTGCTTAATGTAAAAAATTGCCCCAAAGAGGGAAAATGCCTTGTTTTAGTAATTACAAGCATAGGCGCACCTGGGTAGCTGAGTCGGTTAACTAACTTCGACTCAGGTCATGATCTCGCGGTTTGTGAGTTCGAGCCCTGCGTCAGGCTCTGTGCTGACAGCTCAGAGCCTGAAGTCTGCTTCGGATTCTCTGTCTCCCTCTCTCTGTGCCCCTCCCCTGCTTGCACACTTTCTTTCTCTCTCTCTCAAAAAATAAATATTTAAAAAAATTAAAAAAAAATACAAGCGTAAGATAGCAGTAATAATGTCCCCAAACTATCACCTCCCTGGCGCTGGTGTTCAAGGTAGAATGAATTGTCTTACTCAAGGCAGGTTAGCGAATGGATGCCACAGACCCACAGCGTCCCGTTCGACAGCCACCAGCCACACGTGGCTGTTCGAACTTCAGTTACGTATCATTAGGGGTATTAAACAGTTCCGTAAATTCAGATGCTCAACAGACATGGGGCCGGGGGCTGCTGTACAGAAAGGGCGGTGTAGAACATTCCCATCACTGCGGAACGTTCCATCGGGCGGTGCTGACATCAGCCTTTTGGTTGGAGGAGGAGCACTGAGCTCACATCTCAGCTACGAATAAAGTCATTTGCAGAGGGTCATCAGCGTTCTCTAGTCAAAACAAAACGAGGGGCCCGTTGTTGGTCAGAGTGTAAGCCAAGGTTCAGAGGGCAGGTCCAGACAGGGCACACCCAGTAATTAGTGGCTCCGGGGTGGGGGTGGGGAGCAGAGGGTAGAGAGAGAGGCTGAGGGCAGGGAGGCGGAGAGGGCATCAACAGACCCTCCGACCCGCTCTGTTTATAGGACACCTGGGTGTCCCGGAGGGCGGGGGAGGCCCGGGGAACCCCACCTGTACACGTCTGTGCTTCTGGAAGTCACCCGGGGCTAGAGTTCAGCTTCTGGAGTCAGGTGGACTAGGGCCGACCCATCTGTTTGGGCTCAAAGCCACGCCTCTCATCTTGTTATCAAGTTCTTAGGAATCACCAGGGAGCCTGCTAACCAGCGTTCCTGGCCTCGATCACCAGGAATTCGGATTCCACTGGGGGCGGGGAGGCATGAATTTGCAATTCTAACAGGCTCACAGGGGAGGCGGAGGCTACTGGTCTGAGGAGAGCCCTGAAGTTACCAGAACTGGGCAGGGCGGAGAGGCAGAGGACGCTCACAGGGGAAATTCCAAATGGCCAGTTTGACCCGTTAGCCAAGGACAGTTTCTCGCTTCAGGGAGCTTTCCTGTATGCTGTTTGATCTAGGATAAAATAACGTGCCCGGTGAGCTAGAAGCTACTAAGTATTCTGAACCTCTCAAGGGGCAGAGGGCAACCTGCCCCCCTCTCACTAGGAGCAGGTGCGCAGCGGGACCCCCGATCCCACCTCCGCTGGACAGGCATCCTGCAGTCAGCGTCTGGTCGGTCCAGACCTGACTCGGGGCTGGTTTGCAACCGTGCTACTATTGGGTTTAATTACAACTCACTGCCCATGCCCCTTTGTCGTTATTGATTTCGGTGTGCCGTTGATTCGGCCCACCGTTGATTCGGCCCTAGCGAGCCCAGGACCAAGCATCTGCATCACTGACTGTTGGCCTCGATTCCTCCAAAACCCAGTCTTTAAGCAGTGCACGCACTGGGACCCAGCGTGAAACATTTAGGACCGTTGCTACGGCAAATAGATGCATTATGTCCCCAAATGGCCCTTGCACTCCCGAATCTGTGCTGTTTGAGGGCGCTGAAACTTCCGTTCTCTCCTGTGATGACGGCCAGGCCACTGTACGTTTGTCAAAACCCACAGGACGCACAAGGGAAAGACTGTGATCCTAATGGAAAACTATGGACTTTAATGACAACGTATCCATATTGGCTCATCGATTGTAACGAGCGGGGCCCGCTAGCTACGGCAAGATGAGGGGACAGACTTGGGAGTAACAGGGGTAAGAGGGACTGTGCCCTGCTGTTGGGTAAGCCTAAAAACTACTCTCAAAAACGGTCTGCTAATTAAAAAAACATTTCCAAGGCCAAACATTAGACTTATCAAATGTCCGTTGCGTCTATAGAAGTCAATTAAAAAGGTCTTAAAAATAGACAGGTAGGTTCACTCAGCCCGTTTTGAGTTTAAAGGGCAGTTTTGTAATGCAAAGTCACACATGTAGGCTCATGTTCTTCCCTTATAAAGTCACTGATAAGGACCGTACAGATTCCTGTCCAATTGCCTGTCATCACCAGGTTTCCCCCGAGAACAGTGGAAACGTGGGTGTCAGGTGAGTGGGCTCCCCTGGTCTGCCTGCCCTTTCAAGGTGCTGACCTCAAGAGGGGACCCTTGGTTTCTGATCACCACCCCCTTTTTTCTGGGAGGCAGGTACCACTGTCAGGAGTTCCCTAGCCGTCTACACCCTGGCTTCCTTCCAACCACCATGATGAACTAAGACCGGGGCTCTACTGACATCTTGGCCGGGTCTTCCGTGGCGGGGGGCTGTCATGGGCACCACAGGTGTTCAGCAGCATCCCTGGCACCTGCCAGTCACAGCCTCTCCCCAGTTATAACAACCAGGCCCTGCCCAGTGTCCGTGGGCGTCAAAATCAACCCCGATTAAGAACCACGGGTCTCAACCTCCCCAACTACCACCAGAAAGACATCAGTGCAGAGGCGGGCATTTCCTTGATCCGAGAGGAACCAGGGGAGGGAAAGAGGGAACCGTATAGGCAAGGAGAAGGGGTAACTGAGGAGGAGGAGGAGGACTGAAGGGTAGGAGATGTGGGAATAAAAAGGAGTAGAGGTTGGGGCGCCCGGGGGGCCCAGTCGGTGAAGTGTGTGACTTTGGCCCAGGTCACGATCTCATGGCTTGAGTTCGAGCCCCGCGTCGGGCTCTGTGCCGACTGACAGCTTCCAATTCTGTGTCTCCCTCTCTCTCTGCCCCTCCCCCGCTCGCACTCTGTCTCTGTCTCTCAACAATTGGCATTAAAAAAAAAAGTAGAGGTTGACGAGAGGAGGAAGGAACAAGAACCCTTTGCGAAGGGTGGGGGAAGCAGACGGAAGCGTCGGGGCGGAATTAAGGGTGACGGCGCTGGTTGAGGGCTACAGGGGTCCGGAGACGTGCACACGGAGCCTCGAGTAGCACAGGCCACGAGGACTCACTTCTGTGCTTTGTGATGCGCTGCGGGGGCAGGTGGAAATTCACTTTATTGTTAATCTTTGACCGTACAAGCTGTGTGTACATGCGTGCTTGCAAAATAAAAACCCCGTCGACAAAAATGCGAATTGTTGAGTCACTAATTCCAGTACTCGTTTACCTGTTCTATACCTGCTCTGCTGTGTCCACGGGATCCTTTTTTATTTTACTTTATTTTTTTTTAAATGTGTACTTTAAAAACATTTTTTAAGGTTTAGTTTATTTTTGAGATTTATATATATATATATATATATATATGTATATAGAGAGACAGAATGTGAGCAGGGGAGGGGCAGAGAGAGGGAGGCACAGAATCCGAAGCAGGCTCCAGGCTCTGAGCTGTCAGCACGGAGCCCGACGCGGGGCTCGAACCCACAAGCCGTGAGATCGTGACCTGAGTCGAAGTCGGACGCTTAACCGACGGAGCCACCGAGGTGCCCCTGTGTTTATTTATTTGGAGACAGAGAGTGTGTGTGAGCAGGGGAGGGGCAGAGAAAGAGGGAGAGAGAGAGAGAGGGAATCCCAAGCAGGCTCCGCGTTCGATCCCATAAACTGTGAGATCAGGACCTGAGCCCAAATCAGAGTCGGCCGGTTAATAGACTGAGCCACCCAGCACCCCGCCCCCACCCCCGGCCCCCCCTCCACGAGATCGTTAAAGCCACGAGATACGTCCGTGTGACAACCACACCAGCCACCTCGTTCGCTGAGCACAAAGGCCTTGTCCCGCGTCTCAAACACGACTCGCCGTTCCAGGGAACCGCACCACAAAGACAGGGTGGGTGGTGACTCCCGTGGCCTAGCTCACCATTCATTCCACACGACCCAGCGACAGGCCCCGCAGGCAAGAGCAGGACAGGGAGGCCCTGCGTGCGGACAAGGCTGCGACAGGAGGGTTAAGGAAAGTGAAGAGAGGGCTTTGCAGCGGGGCCGGAGGCCAGAAAGGCAGTGACAGCGAGGGAGAGGGGAGCCCCGGCAGACGGAGGACGGTTAGCGACAGAGCCACCGGAGAAGACAGGCCCCAGGGCCTGGACTGTTGTAGGAAGTAAATGCAAAGGGGTCCTACTTGAGGTGCACACTGTCCCCGACGGGGACTTGGGCTGCGTGTGGCTGCTGGGCGTGGAAGCGTGCGTCAGCACCCTCGGCGCGTACTGGGGCACCGCGGGCGGGTAGTAGGGAGCCGGATACGCCGAGTAGGCGCCGGGGACCACGGCGGGCCGCGGGGGGTACAGGCCTTCAGGCTGGTATCCATGGTTTTCATAGAAAGGTCCGACACCTGGCGGGGGCCCCTGGACAATGAAGAAGAAGATGAATCACATAAAACCCCAATTGCCCTAAAGGTTACACGCCCACCCGAGGTCCTCAGACAAGGTGCTGATAAGGCTGCTGCAGACTCCTGTCGGGCCAAACACGGAACTCACCTGCAGTAAGGGCTAGCCAGAACTTCCAGCTGGCTGTCAACGGCTTTTGTATTTGCTCACTAGTCACTTTTTGAAGTAAAGAGCGAGTAACGGTCAACACCGCAATTTAGTGAAGAATAAAATATGAATTAAAGACAAAACGTGCAGGAGTCTGGGAATGGGTCAATACCCAAACCCAGGGACGGAGATTCTCAGGGGGACAGTACCGGCTGTATCTGAGCGGCAGCCAGGCACCTGCATGCACGACCTCCTGGAAGCCTGACCAGACCCCCCGAGGATGGTGCAGGGATGACTGACGGACACGCCCATTTTGCAGAGACGAACGTGAATGATGGAGGCTGAGAAATTTACCTAAGGGTCCACATTAGACATGCTATTCTAAAAGTTCTTTTTCTGTCTCCTCTTCTCTTACAGAGACGTGTCACCATTTACTAACGGACATTTAAATAGCTTGTGGATGGGGGCTGTGGGCACGCACGTCCGCAGGGAGCCTGAGGGGTTCTGTCGCCCTGAGGGCAACCGCTGGGTCTCAGTGCACAGGGTGTGCCAGGGGCTGTCCCAGCCCGAGCTTTTTTTCTGGCTCCCTCCATCTTCTCCGAATGCCCTTCTCTTCTCCCTCGGCCTAAACGCCGCCTTCTCCCGGCTGCCCCTTCAAGACCCCGCCTGGACCCCCACCGTGTCCTCTGTTTCCATCGTCCTTAATCGCCCACCGGCTGGGCCACGCTGGGAGGCCACGTGTGCCCCCCAGCCTTCTTCCCACTGATTCATTTCTTCCGTTTCTTGTGGACCATGGTCTCCGACAGGACTGGTATTCCGAGCAGAGGAGGCACCACACTTAGCATTTTAAGCGGGGCCTCCAGGGAAGCGAGATTATACAGCAATGCACCAAAGGCGGGCTCTCAGGGTTCACCTCTGCTTAATAACTCACTGACGCTCTCCTTCAGAAGTTCAAAGACTGTAACTCTGAACCAGAGCAGTGCACAGAAAGGGAAACAGTGTAATCTGTAATCTAAATGGGGCACCAGAGGCAAAAAAAAAAAAGCACACGTGTTTGGTCTCTATCGGAAGCATCTAAGAACATGCTGTCCCACCCAGGGAAGGTTGCAGCAGGCACAGTGGCCTGTCCCCGCAGAGTCTTGTGCAGCGGATAGGAAGTTTTAAATGGATCCAGTGACTAGCTACCGGCAATGGCTAAAGGGGAAAAAGCGTAAAGATCTATTCTCCAGATAGAAGATACGGGAAATGTCTGTTATGACACACAACTGCCCTGAACGCATGCATTCCCAGGTATAAGATAAATCAGTGAGACTTGGGTGGATCCTGAGAAACTTAACAGAAACCCATGGGGGAGGGGAAGAAAAATAAAAAAAAAGAGGTTAGAGTGGGAGAGAGCCAAAGCATAAGAGACTCTTAAAAACTGAGAACAAACTGAGGGTTGATGGAGGGTGGGTGATGGGTATTGAGGAGGGCACCTGTTGGGATGAGCACTGGGTGTTGTATGGAAACCTTTTTGACAATAAAGTTCATATATTGAAAAAAAAAAAGATAAATCAGTGAGAGATAATGGGGGACACTAAGGACACTGCATTAGTCTCCAGAGTTGCTGGCGGTGGGGGCGTCCAGAGAGAGGGATGGTCAGCCCGGTGCTCCATTCGGTCACAGCCTCCCCCGGTTCATCAGGACACGCGGCTGCACGGGGGTCTGCTGTCCTTCTCTGGGACTGCCTCCCTCCGGGCACCCTCCTGCCCCTTTTCCTTCCACACATCCTATCCTGAAACCCCCCTGCAGGGCAGGAAGAGAAGAGGCCCCAGTGAGCAGTGCACATACCCCACAACCGCCCCACAGCTCTGGGGCGCTCTCAAGGGGTGCAGCTGCTGTGTCCGCACTCCCGCCCAGCCTCACCGAGAGAGGGCCCCACCAGCATCCGTGGAGCACACGCATTCCCTGCGGCCAGCTCTTAAAATGCCGCCCAGCACACACTTCAGAAAACAACAGCAGGAATTAAGGGCACGAAGAAAAGGCCGGGGAGGTAATTATTAACCACTTACTGAGTTTAAAGCCATCCTGAGTTTATCAGCAGCATCAGGTAATGGTAGAGATCCGGAACGTTCAAGACGACCTAGAAGACAGAATGATAAGACTGTGGTACTTCCATACCGGTGAGTTTTTAGGAGACCCGTGGGGAAAGAACCAGAAGGCTTTCTAGGTGAGAGTTAGCTCCGGAAGAAACGGGGCAGTTCTATCCGTTCACCTTGGCCCTCACTTTCGCCCGCCTCTTCCCTGCGCACGGGCCGAAGGAGCCTGGTGCTTGCCTGCATTAGGGTCCAAGGCCAGCGACGCTTAACACGACTCTGGCCAGACATCCCCAGGCTGCCTCTTGCAACAGAGGATCCCAGCAACAGAAGCAGGCACGAGGTGCCTCTCAGACCCTCAAGTTCAGGCGAGGTTAACGGGGGGGGCAGAGACCTGGGGTCAGCTCGTGGCAATACCCCTTCCTGGAGGTATCACTGCATCAGCGCCCGAACCTCTCTGAATCTGGCACAAAAATGGATACGGAGTCGGCCACGGTCCCGTTCGGATGAGGATTTTTTTTTTTCTTTTTTAACGTTTACTTATTTTTGAGAGAGAGACAGAGACAGAGTGTGAGTGGGGGAGGGGCAGAGAGAAAGGGAGACAGAATCCGGAACAGCGGTCAGCACAGAGCCCGACGCGGGGCTCGAACTCACAAACCGCGAGATCGTGACCTGAGCGGAAGTCGGACTGAGCCACCCAGGCGCCCCCCCCCCCTCCCCGTGAGGATTTCATGAGGGGGCCCAAGCAGGCAACAGCCGGCCAGGAGAGGCTCCCTCCCTCGCTCCTGCTGAGCGCCCACAGGGACGGGGTGGGGGTTGGGGGGGTAGGTGTCCCCTGGAGAGCACGTGGTCCAGAACAGTACCCGAGGGAGGTCACACCGGACTTTCCAAATAAGCCATGTGGAATCTCCTACTTCTTAATAAACACACGTAAAAAACCCTCCATAAAACACGTCCACACACGCCCATTACACCACCTACTACCCCCAATCCAAAAAAAAACCAGTTCGGAACTGACCATTTTGATCGTTTCTGAGGTTGGCGGTAATGAAAAGAAGGCGCTTTTGTTTGCAGAGGTTTGTGAACAGTTGTGACATCAATTTCTAGAAACACCATCCACACGGGATGCGTTATAGTAAAGCCCCCATTCGGCCATCACTCCCTCCCTCTTGTGGGCACAGGAAGGGCTGCCCTGGGCCCCTCCCTGCTGTCTCGGAATGGCCAAAGAACACTGCAAGAAATGGCCCTCCCAGCCCTCCACCCACGAGACCGTGCTCCCAGTGAGAAAGTTCTGGCCTTCACACGGCCCGTAAAGTGCTTGGCACACAGCAGGTGCTCAAACGGCGGCCGGCAGCACAGTGCAGTGGGTGAGCCCGTCCTCTCCGGGACCTGGGACCTGGGGCAGGTCAGCTAACGTTCCCATGCCCCAGCGTCCTCATCCACAAAAGGAGATCAGAGCAGCCCCCACTACCGGGTTGATGAGCTATGAACTGAGTGGATACCCATGTAGCCCTCGGTGTCTGCAGCAAGGTCAGAGATGCAGACATTTCTGTTAAATAAAAGTGATTATAAGGCTGACAGATGTTGCCGCTGGGGGGCTGGGGGGCTGGGGACTGAGAGGAGGCATTTGCACACTTGCCTTGGGTACTTCTCCCCAACGGCCAAGTCCTCCCGCCCCGAAACCCCAGGGGAGCGAGATGCGACACTCCAGCCCACGATCATCACTGGACTCGTCAAACTCAAAACGCACGTTAACTTGCTGTAAATGAAAATGTGAGGATGGCTTTGTAATCTTGGGAAACCTCCCTGAGCGGGTCATGATAAACAGGCACCACGTCACTTCTTTACTGTTCACATAGAGCCAAAATACACGCGTGAGTCCATAGGGATAGCTGTGGGATTTTTTCACTTTAAAAAATCAAGAAGGGGCAACGCTGTCCTAGATACGAGGAAAGAAACCTGAGCAGTATGCACTTGGGAGGGTCTCCGTGGAAACCTCTACATGGTGTGATTATCACATATTAAAACACCTGTCCAGGGCGCCTGGGTGGCTCAGTTGGTTAAGTGTCCGACTTTCGATTTCGACTCAGGTCATGATCTCACAGCTCGTGAGTCAGAGCCCCGAGTTGGGCTCTGTATTGTCAGCTCAGAGCCTGCTTAGGATTCTCTCTCTCCCTCTCTCTCGGACTCTCTCTCTCTCTCTCTCTCTCTCTCTCTGGCTCTTTCTCAAAATAAATAAGTAAACTTAAAAAAAAAAATCCACCTGTCCTATGTGTGCCCCTTGAGGAACAAGGGCTCTAAGACCCAACACATACAGTGTCTCCCGCTCCCCTCTGGTCCAAGTTGGGGGAAAAAAAATCATAGCACATCCCCAAGGTTACTTTGTGAAGCACTCTGCCTAAGCAAACATTCTCAGCCCTCTGGTTTCCGGCTCCCCGCGCCTCTGAGCTGTCTCACCGGTTATAGGTTTGGGTGAAGTTTCAGGAAATGAAAATCTGATCCCTCTGGTGTCTTTCCCAGTTGGAGAGCCCTCTGAAAAGAATGATCGCTCAACGCTCGAAATCCATGCTCCTTGTCCATTCGAGATCCCTAACAGAGAGAGACGAGGAAGCCAGGGAAGGAAGCAGCCCAGGCGGCCGTAGCCATGAATGATCCAGTAAAAGCCACAGGACCCAGAAGTCATGACAGGATAATCCTATCTCATCCAGAGATCCCACGAGCCACACAACCTTAGAACCAGAAATATCCGGTGCGCCCAGATCAGCCTCCCCGGACTTTGGAACAGAAGACGGGAGTCACACTGCCTGTAATTTTCTCTGGCTGAAAAGAAAGGAAGGGGCAGGGTCTCACTCTGGAACTGGATCTCTAAGAAGCCCCGCCCGGGAGGCCACACGGGGGCGGGTTCATCTTCAAAACCGGCACGTGTAGAAAAAAGGTTACGTGTCACAAAAACACACAACAAACCAAAACAAACACAAACCCCTACGCATTTCCACAGCAAAGCAAATCTCTTCATCTGGTTTTTGAGCCGAGCAAGACAGCCTAGATGGGGAGAGACGTGGTTTCTCAAACATCCTTTCCTATCATTTAAAGGACACAGATGCTTGTCCTCGATTCTGGAAAGCCAGCCATAACGAAGCACTTTTCTCTTTAAGTGACAAAAGAGCAGATGTGTGACCAAGCTCCTAGCCCCTCCTTGGCCCCGGCCAGCTCCCCACGCCGGCACCGAAAGGTCCACTTGAGTCACACAACACGACACGGTGGTTTCGGTCACTCGGGGCTCTCTTTGCAGAGAGCTGGGTCACCCCGAGCACCTGCCCGGCCACTGCTTGGCAGGACCGTGCCGTGGAGTCCTGCCTGCACCCCGTGACATGACGAAGCTGTTTCCAAGCGATAAATTTCTTCTTTGGAAATCTCAGAAAGCATTTGCTTTCTGAGGCCCCCCCCTTCCTTGACCCCTGTACCCCTTTCTTCAAACTTCGAAGCGAGCAACACCAACAGACACTCCTTATCCAATGAACAAATGATAAAGGACAGCCCCTTTATGCCTCAACCACTGCATCAAATCACAAGTGTCGTTATAGGGCTCCTGGGTGGCTCAGTCGGTTAAGCGTCTGACTCTTGGTTTTGGCTCAGGTCCTGATCGCGCGGTTCGTGAGTTCGAGCCCCGCATCTGACAGCGCAGAACCCATTTGGGATTCTCTCTCTCTCTCTCTCTCTCTGCCTCTCCTCTGCTCATGCTCTCTCTCTCTCGAAATAAATAAATAAACTTAAAAAAGTGTTTAACCCCCCCCTCCCCAAACCCAAAGCACTGTTAGATGCAAATTATCGGACAGTGGTGGGTTTAAGTAGCAAGTCAACATGAACGAGTATAAGACAATCGGACAAAAGGCCTACGCGGTGATTCACACAGGAACAGTGCAGGCACACAGAGGCAGAGTCATCACCTCAGGAGAGGTTCTGCCCGCATCCTCCAAGTTTCTTTCTCTATGAATGCCTCATTGTCCCGGTTGAGATTACAAACTTTTTAGGGCAGGAATTGGGTCGGGTCCCTTTTTTTCTGTCTGTCTTTTTTCTTACAGCTAAGCTTTGTTAGCTTACTAGCATACAAGAAAGCGTTCCGATATGTCTTGAGTTCCAGAGGCCAAAGGAGTAAGACGGAATCTGAGGGACAGAGCAAGCTGGAAAGTCTGCACCTGGACAAGACAAAACCAGCCTCCAAGGTGAGGACGTGGGTGACCTCACGGGCCCAGGTGCACAAGACTGACTGCGCACCTAATGGGACAGGCCGGCTGGGGAGGCGTCTGGGTCCCTGCAGGGGAGAGGAGTCCCGAGACGTGCAAAGGCCCCGGCTAGGGTTGAAGACCTTGCCCAAGTCTATCTGTGGAATGGGATAATAAGGTAATAGGGTTGTTTCGAGGACCAAGTGTGTCCGTTTCCAACACCGTGGCCAACACACGCTAGGCATTGAACAAACACATCGTGACAGCAGCTAAGATCTGCTTGCCTGTAGCGAAGGGACTGTCATGTGCGAGAGACATTCAGTTTAGTCTGTGTAAATCCAAAGGACGCAGCCAGGATCAAAGCGGTCAGCGGTATCAGAAAGGCAGGTGTAACCCGATCCCGGGAAACCAAATTTCCAACAGTGAGGAAGTTTAAATAGTCAACTAGTTGCCTTGGAGAGAACAGAGCTCCTCAAACGGAAGCATGTTTGATCTGAGACTGGCAGGTGGGCTCTCCACGTGTATTGGTCCAAGCGTATTCTAGAACGCTGCTGAGCTTTGACTGGCGGGGGGCCAGGGACGATGAAGTCTTATTGCCTGAGGTCAGACACATGAAGAATGACCCAGCACCCCTGGAAAACAGGCCCCACGTCCCCGGAGTTCAGATCAAGGGTTGAAATGAGCTCAGGTGTGGGGTCCTGCCAGGACGGCCCCTCGCAGAGCAGTGACCTTGAGGGACTCCGATGCTGGGTCTCCTGCCTCATACACCAATAAGTGGTCATGAGGCCCAGGCCACGTCTCCTTCCAGCTCAGCTCTCGCTTGACGATATTTCTCTGTCGAATGTCCGCTGGACGCCGCGGCCTCCTGCCGGTTTCCGCTGAGCCCCCAATCTCTCCCGCCATCGCACGAGCTTCCAGAATGCCGCTACTGCACGTGGTGCCCTTGAAACGTCCTGTGCTCCCCTGCACCCTCATACAGCGGGGACGCCCACGGCTGAGCTCCGTCCACACCAACAAAATGCCCTGGGTTTCTACCCAGCAAGCCCTGTCCTCCTCCTCCTGGACTCGCCTCTACGAGCATGTCTTTGGGCCACCTTCCCTCTTCAAAGTTCACACCGTTCACAGTCCACATGACTACCAGCACTCCCACCGCAAAATCGGCGTCTGCCTTTCTCCCCCGATGCCTCTAAGGCTGCCCGTGACCGTGACATTTCCATACGTGCTGGTGCCTCTGCTCCCAACCACCGTGCAGTGGCCGGGACAGACCGAGTCCCTGGCCGGCTCTTCTCCTTCCTGACGGCCAGCTTTGCCCCTACGGCGTCCCCCTCAAACTGCCTGTATGACCAGCCAAGCCCTTTGCCACTCCCCAGGATTCCTCATGTACTTGAGGCCAGGGTGGCCCAGAGCACAGAGGGCCCACTACCCAGGCCGTCTACCCCTGGCCCACTACCCCTGGAGGCATACAAGCCAGGGCTCCCCGAGATGGCCTTTCGGGTCCCCAGCACCAAACCAGGATGGGACTCACGGTGCTTTCCCAACTCAGGTCTCAGCGCTCAGGTATGTGATGCCCTCACACCCCATCCGCAGAGGCCACCAACTCATCCTGGGAGGACCCAATGTCAGCAGGTCCCTGCAGGTGCCCCGGAAAGGTGGGGCGGGGAAGGCGAGCAAAGGCCGAGCAGCTGTGAGAAGCAGGATGACCCCGGGAGATCCAGAGCAGCAAAGGAAACCAACATGGAAAAGCACTCAGACCCCGAGAGCCTCTCCAGACGCCCTTCACCGCCCTCATCAGAGGCCGGCTTCCAACATGTACGTAATCAAACTGGTCACCACTAACTCGACCCTGCCAATTTTCCTATTATCAAGGCTTAGACCTGCCCCTGGCCCTCAAGCCCTGGGATTTTCTGGAGAGCTTAGGAAAGTATATTCCCAAGCTCCGCCCCGCTGTCAGTCTGATACAGTGACTGGAACCAGGACAATTACCTGGATCTCATTAGGAAGCTCTCCCAGGACCCCTGCCACAGGTTTGGGTGGAAAAGAGTGAGCCACTGGCCTGGGCTCCTGCTGTGCAATCCCGGGTAGGCCCCCAGGTATCTGGGCTTCCTTGTCTACTGCACATGTTCGCCTGAGTCTTGTCCCTCAATGTCCCAATAGCCAGGGAGTTCAGCTCTCCCCGCGGAGGATTCCTGCACACGTCTGCCTGGATTATTCTGGAAGATTCAGCACCGAGTCCAGGTGGGGCTGTGGGCAGGTGCTCCAATATTAGGATAGGGGGAACGAGCCTGGCCCCCAAGCAGGTCCCTTCCGTGTGAGGTTTCCTTGGGCCCTGCTCTCAGCTCCCTGAGCCCTTGTCCACACGGTTTCTATGACACTCCCATCTTCTAGAGGAAGGAAAGGCAGTCGCACTACCTGTCAGAGCCCTAAGGAGCCAGACAGCCTGGCTTCTTCCCCAGGTCTTCCCAGGGGTTACGGGACCCGGAGCAAGTATCTCACCTCTCTGCCTCAGTTTCCCCATAATTAAGTACGCTACAAAGAGTTTGGAATGACACCTGGCTGGAAGAGAGTGCCTCGTCCAGGTTTGCCATTATTATTATAACACCGGTGCGGCCCCGTTTTCTCCTGCAATCCCGGGGACTGAGCCCAGGGCAGAGCCAGCCACGGGTGCGAGGCCCGAGCTCCAAGCCGTGTCCGGGGCTCTGGCAACAACACAGCCTTGTTAGGAGAAGCCTGACCTTGTGAATGTTGGAGGGGAAAGTGGCTTGGCCTGACTCATCCAAGCCGAGAACAAAGGCCACACTGCTCCCGGGTTGATATTTAAAAACAAAAAACAAAAACAGAGGAAGGAGCTGAGTGACCCATCTCCAGGCAGAGGGTCTCCACTGCGGGAACGCCCCCCACCCCCCAGCTCTTGGGCTGAGCGTTTGCTTGCTTGGCCATGCCTTTTCCTGGTAACCCCAACCCCCAGTAAGGCCTGCCGTGGTGGAGGGAGGCAGGCAGGCCTCACCTCTGGAAACGCTGAGAAAAGGAAGCCAGCGACTTCCTGGGGGTCCCCCCCCCCCACCCGACCTGGCTCACCAGGTCCCCTTGCCTCACCCAGCAGCGGCAGCCTGAGAGCCTGCGTCCCCAGGTTCCTGGGCCTGGGTAATCTTTGTCCCCGTTCCCAGCCCCTACCGGCCTTCAGGGGAGGCTGGCACCGGCCTCACTTCCGGGAGAACCTCCCCCCACCTCCCAGGCTAAGTCAACAACCCTCACTTCAGGGTTCCTGAACACCTTAAAACTCCCTCCCGGCGGCCTTTGTAAGTTTCCATGACCCGGGTGAGGCTCTGTAGCTGCTAGGCCAGGAGCACAAAGGCCAGCGCCCCCCTGGGTGTGCCCATCTTAGCCCCGGAACTGCTGCTCCAGTTGGAATCTAGGGGTCCGCGGTGTCAGGGCCGAGCCCCTGGTGACGCCTGCCCACCAGGTGGACCTCGGCCTCCCAGCTATCATTTCCCTCCCAAATGAGCCACTAGGATTCCTCTTGACCGCTCCCCGCCTCCCCTGTGCGTTGCAAAGGGATTCCGGCTTTGGGGTTCCAGGCCACCCGGCTGTGCCCTCGGGTGGGGGCGACCGCTTCAGCACCGGCTCAGGGCTCTGGGCTGGCAAATGCCCTCTGGGGTGTGGACGCACGAACTTTGGGGCCATAACGCAATTCTTCCGCAGAGCACGTGGGGCCACGGGCAGGACGCCTGTCCACGGCCAGGCCGGTGCGCTGAGCCCCGCAGCCACTGTCCAGGTCCGGGCCTGACGGCGTGCGGTGGACCGGAGCGCCGGGGCGGCCCCGTCCTTGTCCCCGGCAGGGAGCGCGCGCGGCCGGGGCCAGGAGCGCTCCTCCCGGGCGGCTTCCTGCGGACCCCGGTGCCCGGGCGGCCCGGCTTTGATCCGGGCTGTGGGCCAGTCCCTCCCCGGAACGGCCGAGCCGTTCGCGCCTCGCCCGGGGGCCCTCCGGGCCCTGTCCCCGCCGTCCCCGCCGCGCCGGCCGTATCGCTCCCGGCATCTACAGCGAGTTTCCAGTTTCTCCCCACCTCGGGAGGGAACCAAGAAGTAGAA
Source organism: Prionailurus viverrinus (assembly GCF_022837055.1). Taxonomy (NCBI): domain Eukaryota; kingdom Metazoa; phylum Chordata; class Mammalia; order Carnivora; family Felidae; genus Prionailurus; species Prionailurus viverrinus. The sequence continues at coordinate 4,436,510 of NW_025927609.1, read as the reverse complement.
GGAGTTCAGGTAACACTCCGGGGCTGCAGAGATTTTGCCGAAACAAAGAAACGGATAGGCAACGCTCTGTCCTCCTCGTCCCCCCAAAGGAAAAGGCGCACCCCTGGTCCCCAGCTCCGGGGCCGCAGAAGGCGGGGGGTCCTGGAGCCGGCTCTGGCCGAGGGGACCCACCCCGAGGGACCCCGAGGCACTCTCTGCTCCGACCAATGAGCCAGGGACGCGGAGCGACGTTCCCGGCCGCGCGAAGCCGGCCCCCTCCGGCCCCCACCGAGGGCGCGCTGCCCGGCCCTGCCCGGGGCGTCCCGCCGGCGGGAGGACGCACCTGCTGCGCTCGCGCTGCTCACACCTGGCCTCACCTCCAGACGCCGCCCCCCAGCGCGGGGGGGAGGGGGACGCCTGGCTTGTCCCCTGGCGCCCAGATCCTTCTTTTCGCGCCTGGGACCCGCGCCCCAGACTCCGCCGGGAGACCCGGCCGGCGCGCCGCTCACCTGCGGGGCTCCCCGCCCGGCGCTCTCCGCCCCTGGCTCGTCCTCCCCTTCCTCCTCTTCCTCCGCCTCCTCGGCCTCCTGCGGAACTCGCGTCTTCCTCTGCCCGGAGTCCCCGCTTTAATCCCGGGAGGCGGTGTCGGAGCGCCCAGGGCGACACCCCTAAACGCGGTCCCGGGGCACCTCGGGCACCGGGAGGGGACGGGGCGGGGCGGCGGGAGGAGGAGTTTCTTCCCGGGAAAGCCCGGGGCGCTCTCTTGGTCCCCGCCCGCGGGGTGGACCCCTTGGAGCTCCGGCTAGGTCCCCGGAGGGCCGAGGGCGGCGTAGGGCTCTGAGGGGCGCGCCTCCCTCCCCTCGTCCCCTGGAGCGCCCCCGTTGCGAGCGCTTTGGGGGCCCGAGGTCTCGAGTTTGGGTTAAGGAGGGAACTTCTGGGGGGGCAGTGATTGAGTCCCTGCCGGAGCACTCCCCCCCCCCCCCCCGGGAGCTCCTGGACAGAGCGCGTGGCCTCTGTCCCCACGCAAGGACCACCGAGGACCCTCTCCAGCCCTCCTGTGCCCGCCTTTTTTTTTTTGCCTTCGGATCCCAAGTCACCCCCACCTTCCCCTTGTCCCCAGCAGTGGTTAAAGGGCTGCCCACCATCACAGACAAGGGGGGGGGGGGGGAGGAAGAAAGCGGGGGAGATAAACCTTCGTCCAGAAGGCAGGCTCTTCCCTGTTCTTAGGAACTCTTTCCAAGTTTGCAATACACAAAACATGGATTGCTTTCCGATAAAGTGGGAGCCGAAGAAAACCTACCTCCTGCCAACTCACATGACTCTTTGGCGGGGAGCTGGGCTTCCCTAGTAAGTTCTTCCCTTCCCGACCTTTCCTTTGTCTCCCACCCTCACAGCCACCGAGGGGACCATCCCGAATATTCCCCAGCACCCACCCATCTCGCATACTTTATAGGTGTCCGGGTTGTCCCCAGTAGAGGACATTGCCCAGGCGGGGTTGTGAATGACAGATAGGTCGGGTCGATGGTCTCCTCCTGGCCACTCACTTATCTCGGTTTTGAATGGCGTGTTCGGGGCTGTCCAGAAATGAGCCCGTGTTCCACCAAACCCCCAAGTCCACCTTCACACCAGGTGGCACATGTGTCTCTGTGTTCATCCCTCTTCTGCTGGTTATTCTCGCAACGTCCATTTTTCCTTCTCTGCCCACGGCTGCGGGGAACGTTTGTTGGAGTGGACACACCTCCCAGGAGTTGACCATCAGCCTGGGAGCCAACTTGACCTCCGCGCTGGAGGTGGCCATGTGGCCAGTCTCGGCTCAGCCGCTCTGTCCCGTTCCCTGCCAGAATTCCTGCTTCAGGGATGAGCTCACGACTGGCTCATGGCCAGTGAGGTGAGGGGCTTAGGGGAGGGGCTTGGGGATTTTCTTCTCAGGGAACGTTCAGAAACCTACTGCCTTGTGCAGTGGAGAAAGTCCCTCCTTCCAAAATGACAGCATAGAGAAGACTAGAAACCCAGCTCTTCATGGCATCATTGAACCACAGCGTCACATCGGCTCCCAAGTTAGGCCCACGTTGGCACCTCTTTCATGAATACAGGCGGCAAATCAGAATGGCTTACCAAGGGGAGTAGCTGTGATACATGAAAGCAGAACCTTAATTTCTTTTTTCATTAAAAAATTTGTAAACGTTTATTCATTTTTGAGAGAGAGAGCATGAGTGGGGGAGGCGGGGAGAGAGAGGGAGACACAGAATCCGAAGCAGGTTCCAGGCTCTGAGCTGTCAGCACGGAGCCTGACACGGGGCTCCAACTCATGAGCCATGAGATGATGGCCTGAGCTGAAGTTGGACGCTTAACCAACTGAGCCCCCCAGGGGCCCCTGTTAATGTCCTTTAAAATTACAGCTGCATTGGGGCCCCTGGGTGGCTCAGTTGAACATCCAACTTCGGCTCAGGTCATGGCCTCACGGTTTGTGGGTTTGAGAACCCACATTGGGCTCACTGCTGTCAGTGCAGAGCCCTCTTGGGATCCTCTGCCCCGCCCCCCGTCCCCCCGCTCAAAAATAAGTACACATTAAAAAAATTACAGCGGAATTTGCAAGAAGAATTGGGAACTTCTCAGACACAAAAGTGAAGTGTAGGTCTGTATCCGGGGAAGGGAGGAAGGAGCCACAGTGGCACACATCCTGAAGCCATCAAAAGTTCTGAAGAGCTTTACACCCCGGGGATGAGGGTGAAAGGCAAAGTCAAAGGCTTCAGCAAGGTGGGAAGTTGGCTAGGATACCACCACAGCACGTCAAAACACACAAAGCTCTCTCAGAAAGAAAGAGGATGCAAAGAAAAAATTGCTATCCATCCCACTGGAAAGTGATGACCAACAAACTTGTCTGTATCTTAGTCTTGGCTCTCTGTAGAGAAGGAATAATACTCCCCTGAGAATTTGTAACTACAAACAGGTCCTCCTATGACAGTTTAAGTTTTGAGCCTAAATTCTCACTACCTTGGTGGCCAGAAAACGTCGAGCCAAGAATTTAATCTAAGATGGTTCTAGATTGGGGATGTCCCAGCACACGGCCAGAGCCAACTTGGATCCTCTCTCGTGGAATGCTGCTTGTGTTGGTTGATTTTATGTGTCACCTCGACTGGGCTAAAAGAGGTCCAGCTTGCTGGTAAAACGTTGTTCCTGGGTGTGGCTGTGAGGGTGCTTCTGGAAGAGATTGGCATTTGAATTAGTACACTGAACACTGCCCTCACCAATGCAGGTGGAAGCAGAGGAAGGTCGAGGTATGCTCTCTCTGCCTGACCTGGGACATCCATGTATGCCCACCCTCCAACACTGGTGCTCTTGATTCTCAGACCTTTGACTCAGATTAAATCATGCCGCTGGCTTTTCTGTTCTCCAGCGTGCAGAGAGCAGATTCTTGGCCTCCATAATCACACGAGCTGATTCTAATGGAGAGAGAGAGAGAGAGAGAGAGAGGAGAGAGGTGGATCTATCTTGTTGGTTCTGTTTTCTCTGGATGACCCTGACTATTCACCCCTCAGCCCAGTGGAGGGGCGGGGGGGGGGGGGGGAGAAGTCCTATACAGTCACAATTAAAGAGAGCATTAATTTAGTTAAAAACAACAAATAGAAGGCGTTAGGAAAAAAGTCAGCGAGAACAACAAGCCATGGAATCAGACCATAGCTACTGGAGTTATTAGATACAAATGAGAAAATAAGTATGTTCGCTATATTTTTAAAAAGAGAGGGGCGCCTGGGTGGCTCAGTCGGTTGAGCGTCCGACTTCAGCTCAGGTCACGATCTCGAGGTCCGCAAGTTCGGGCCCCGTGTCGGGCTCTGGGCTGATGGCTCAGAGCCTGGAGCCTGCTTCCGATTCTGTGTCTCCCTCTCTCTCTGCCCCTCCCCCATTCATGCTCTCTCTCTGTCTCAAAAATAAATAAACGTTAAAAAAAAAAAAAAGAGAGAGACTCTACAAATGAATAAGAAGCAAGGATCTGTAAAAATAACTTAGCAGACCTGCAGGGGGAAACACTAAAGAGAACTTCCAAAGAAAAAGAAGCATTCCAGTACCTGAAGAGGGAATTCATGACACGGACCGGAGAATTTATCCAAAACGCACACAAAGGGACTAAGTTATTTTTAAAAATATATGAAAAAGAAGCTGAGTGGTATGGAGAACAGAGGAAGAAGATCTAAACTATGTCTGGGGGCTCCTGGGTGACTCAGTCGGTTAAGCGTCTTTCTCGATCTCAGCTCAGGTGTTCATTCTGAGGGTGGTGAGTTCAAGCCCCCGTGTTGGGCTCCTTGCTGGGTATGGAGCCCACTTAAAAAAAAAAAAAAAGATAAATAGGTCTGATTAGATCTCCAAAATGTGATAACAGAGAGAATGAAGTAAAAGTGATGATTAAAACTTTTCTAAAATTGATAAAAGTCATGAATCTTTAGATTATTGAAGCACAACAAATCCAAAGTGGGAAAAAGAGGAATCCATAGTTAAGCATCCTATAGTAAGAATGCAGAACGCTTAAAATAAAGAGGAGACCCGAAAAGCCTCCTGGAGCAGAAGACTTCCCCACCCCACCCCCTCCCAGGACAGGCAGCATAGGAAGGAATCAAATGTTCAGAGTGTTGGAGAAAGTGACTGACAACCTAGGATTTTATATCCTGTAAAAAAATTTCTTTCAAGGAAGAGGGAAAAGCCATTCCCAGACACATCAAGACAGTATTAACCACAAGAAGGAAACTTGAAAAGGATGTAGTTCAGGAAGAAGAAAATCCCAGAAGGAAAGACTGACACACAGAGGCAGGAGGGAGCCAAGGACGTGGTAAAAATGTGGATAAATCTAAACCAACATTGACAGCATAAAACAGCATCCATGAGGAGCATGTGGGTGGCTCAGATGGTTAAGCGATTAAGTGTCTGACTCTTGATTTCCGCTCAGGTCATGATCTCGTGCTTTATGGGATTGAGCCCCATGTGGGGCTTTTGATTTCAGCTCAGGTCATGATCTCACAGTTCGTGAGATCGAGCCCTGCATGGGGTTCTGCACTAACAGCATGGAGCCTGCTTGGGATTCTCTTTCTCTCTCTCTCTCTCTCTCTCTCTCTTTCTCTCTCTCTCTCTCTCTCTCTCTCTCTCTCTCTCCTTCTGTCTTTCCCCTGCTCTTTCTTTATCTCTCAAAGAAAAAAAACCAAAGAAACAAAAAGCAGTACCCCCAATAATGTGTAATTTGCAAAGGTAGAGTAGAAACAACAGCAACAACAACAAATAGAGCTAAAATATCAGAAAATAATAGCATGAAAACAGTGGTATCCCCAGTGGAATGAACAAGATCAACATATTTGAATGATTGGATTCCTCTGGAGGAGAACAAATATACTGATTAACATTAGACATTGCTGATATGCTTGTTAAAAGGATAATTACAAAAGAATAAGAAATAGAGTATATGTTGATATGTCCAACTGCAAAGAGGAAAAAAGGGAATAAGTGGGAAAGAACTAAATGAAGTCAAACAAAATGAAGCAAAGAAGAATAAGGGAGGGAAAAGGAGGAAAAGTGAACCCAGAAAGAACAGGACAGATAGAAAGCACAAAGTATACATGTAGAAGTGTATGCAAATTCATCAGTAGTCATACTACATGTAAATGCTCTACGCTGCCCAGGTAATAGGAATGGATTTTTTTTAATACATAAATTATCTGATCATCTAATTTTTAAGACAGCCATGTGCTATGCTGTTTATGAAACATCTGTAGAATGGACATATGTAAAAGAAAGCTGGTTTGGTTTTATTAATAATGGACAAAATAGATCTGAGAATAAAAGGCTTTATTGGAAATAAGGGAGGGTCACTTATCATGATAAAGTAAACAGATCTCTTGGACAATATAATAGTTGTGAACTTATATATACCTAACAACAGAGTTTTAAAAAATGTATAAAGGAACATTTATACAGTTATGAGATCTTTACAAAACTGCCTTCTTCTCTCATAGCCATCAAAGATCAAGCAAACAAGCAAATAAACATCAGTAAAAATATAGAAGTTGTGTACAACATAATGAGCAATCTTTATTAATTAGTAGACGCTTACACCAAATAATTGGCCAGATGATTTTCCAGGTTAATTCCTAGAAACAGTTAAGAGGGCACCTGGGTGGCTCAGTCGGTTGAGCATCCGACTTCAGCTCAGGTCGTGATCTCACAGTTCATGAGTTTAAGCCCCACCTCGGGCTCTGTGCTCACAGCTCAGAGCCTGGAACCTGCTTCAGAGTCTGTGTCTCCCTCTCTCTCTGCCCCTCCTCCATTTGCCCACTCACTCTCCCTCTCTCTCAAAAATAAATAAACATTAAAAAATCTTTTAAAGGAACAGTTAAGTAACTTCCTATTCTAGTCTTTCAAAAATTCTTCCAAGAAATCGAAAAACAAACAAACAAAAAATTCGTTTATTTGTCAAGGTCCAAACCAGCAAAGACTGTTCAAGGAAAATTACAAGCCAATTTAACTCATGAATATAAATGTAAAAATCCTAAACAAACATTAACAAAATGAATCCAACCCTTTACAAAAAACGATCGTGATCAGGTTGGATTTCCCCTGGGAATATACTATTGCTTTAACATTAAAAAAGCTATCAGTATAGTTCAACACAATAACAAACCTTCCCTAATAGATTTAAAAAGAACATTCAGTAAAATTCAGCATGCCTCCATAATAAAAAATAAAAGTCCTTGGCAAAGATGAAATAAAAAGAAGCTTTCTTATCTGGTGAAGGAGATCTATAAAAATCTCCACAAACATCACCCTTCGTGGTGAAATGAAAGGGATTATTGCTAGCACCAGTTCTAGTCAGCATTGTACGGAATGTTTTGGCCAGGGTGAGAAATTAACCTGATGAGAATTTCCAAGGAAGAAACTAGTCTGTCATTATTTGAAGATGATGTGACTGTGTACCTACAAAACCTCAAAGACTCAAGAGGAAATCAGTAGGATTGCTAAGAAAGGTTAGCTGTCAATGTAGATACAGAGAGAGTGCACCAAAAAGTCTGCTTTCTTCTACGTCACCAACTAGCCACTGGAATGTTCTTTTTATTTATTCTTTATGTTTTTATTTTTTCTAATGTTTATTTATTTTTCAGAGAGAGAGAGAGATAGAGAGTGAGCAGGGGAAGAGCAGAGGGAGAAAGGGAGACATAGAATCCCAAAGCAGGTGCCAGACTCTGAGCTGTCAGCAGAGACCAATGTGGGGCTCGAACTCACGGACCATGAGATCATGACCTGAGTTAAAGTCAGACGTTTAACTGGCTGAGCCACCCAGGCCCCCCTAGAATGTTCTTTTTATTTTTATTTTTATTTTTTATTTTTTTTTTAATTTTTTTTTCAACGTTTATTTATTTTTGGGACAGAGAGAGACAGAGCATGAACGGGGGAGGGGCAGAGAGAGAGGGAGACGCAGAATCAGAAACAGGTTCCAGGCTCTGAGCCATCAGCCCAGAGCCCGACACGGGGCTCGAACTCACGGACCGCGAGATCGTGACCTGGCTGAAGTCGGACGCTCAACCGACTGCGCCACCCAGGCGCCCCTAGAATGTTCTTTTTAAACGTATCATTTACGTAACAATGGTAGCATGATTTGGTGGCAGAATGTCATTCTCAGAAGAGGCACGTGGAAGGATTGAGGCATGAAGGGTCATGATGTCTGCAATTTAATTTCAAAGGGTTCATCAGAAAAAGCCATATAATTGGCTGTAGGAGGAGTGTGTACATGTGTTCATTATACTAATATTCCATACCTTCTACATCTTTGAGCCGTGTCATCATAAAAAGTTGAAAAAAAACAGCCCAACAAAGGTAACAAAAAATTAGTTGCCTTGAATAAATCTTACAAAAATATGTGAAAACTCTTATGGAGGAAATTATAAGCCTTTACTGAAAGATATGAAAAACCCCATAAATGGAAAGAAACACAATTCATGTATAGAAGATTCAATATTATAAGGATGTCAACTGTCCCCTCCAATGGACATCACACATTTAGCACAACAGCATCCAAACTTCTGACACGTGTGTAGTGACGATCACTGATGTAGTCTAAACTACATATGCACGAGTGTGAAAGAACACAGGGCCAAAAACAGGCAAGACACGCCTGACAGGGAGCAAAGACATGGCAGGATTATTTCCAAATAAACGGTCTCAGAAGACCAGTTGCAGGAGATAGGGTCTGATGACCTCATTATAAAAAGCTGTGCAACGATGCTGGTGTGGGGAAAAGAAGACAGTGAATAGGGAAGACCAGAGAGCCAAGAAACAGAACCACGGGTGTACGGGGTCTTGAAGTGTTAACAGGCGACACGCAGATCGGTGGAGAAGTCTAATGCAAACCGAGTATCGAGTGGCTAAAGACGGCGTTAGAATCCTGTATCGCATCGTATGTGTAGGCGGTTCTGGTGAATTACAGACCATATGTGAACGTAAAAGTGCTGGCACTTTTCGGAGAGGAGGTGGCTTTGCAATGACACGACATCACCAGAACTCCCTGTCTTGTGTGCACCTGTTGGGGTCGGGCCATAAGGGGTCCTGGGGAGGCCAGAAGTGAAGCAGGTCTGGTTTCTGCTCCCGTATCGTGTTGCTGGTCAGCTATGCACCTCCTTGCACGAGGTAGTGGCCAGGCCTTTCCCCGGATCCTCCCGCCTCTCCGACTCCTGGGCCAGGCGTGTGTGTTTAGGTCTGTGTTGACGAACCCTTGCCCCAGCTTCCGGAGGACACCTGCATCAAGGTCATGGGCAACCGTCTGGCCCCATGGCCTCCAGCCCATGCACGTGGGTTCCAGCTTGTCTTTGCCATCCCCTATTTTACATCTGTTGTGGACTGAATTATGATCCCCCAAATTCGTATGTTCAAGTCCTAACCCCCAACGGGACCGTATGTGGAGATGGGGTTTTGGATAATTCAGGTGAAATGAGGTCACAGGGTGGGTTGTTGATTGATGGGGTTGGTGCCCTAATAACAATGAGAAGAGAGACCTCTGTGTGTGTGTGTCTGTCTGCGCCTCGGTCTCTGTCTTGTCCCTCTCTTCTTGCGCGCACGGCCACATGAAGACACGGCAGGAAGGCTGCTACCTGCAAGCCCGGGAGGGAGCCCTCACCAGGAACCAAAGAGGCCAGAGCCCTGATCTTGAGCTTCCCACCTCCAGAACTGTGTTTATGCCACCCTGCCGTGGTATTTTGCTGTAGCAGCCCGAGCTGGCTAAGACGGCATCCTTCCCTGCCCTGCGGTCTCCAAGCTTCAGCATAACTTGCGCAGACAAGAAGCACACAGCGGCCGCTGGCAGCTCCCTCAATTGCATGATCCCAGATCCTCTCCCCAGTGCCCTGGAGAACACACAGACACACGCCGTTACGGGACGTGGAACACAAATTAAAACTCGGAGTGCTCCAACGTGGATGCGCCTTGAGGACGTTATGTGGAGCGTAGTAAGCCAGACACAAAAGCACAAATATTATACGATCCCACTGATATGAGGTCCCTAGAGTAGTCAGAGTCCTAGAGGCAGAAAATAGAGTGGGAGTCCCGGGGGGTTGGGGGAGGGGTTACTGTTTAATCGGGATATTGGGTCTACTGGAGAAGATGGAACGTTCTGGAGATGGAAGATGGTGATGTCTACACCGCAAAGTCAATGCATTTAAAGACCACTGAACTATACCCCTAAAAATGGTTAAAATGGCAAATTTTATGTAGCGCGCACACACACACACACACACACACACACACACACCAGACTAGCAAAAATTAAAGTCACTCAATACTGTGTTTGACCAAAATTGAGTCAGCTGCAGGGAGGGGAAGAGAAAGGAGGAAGGGTTTAAATTCGTACAACCGCTTTGAAAACCTTTTCAGTATTAGGCTGTAATGTTGAAGACACATAAAACTTTCACCCAGAAATTCCACTCTTTTTCTAAAACATTTTTTAATGTTTTTTTTTTGAGAGAGAGAGACAGAGCTCAAGTTGGGGAGGGGTAGAGAGAGAGGGAGACACAGAATCCAAAGTAGACTCCAGACTCTGAGCTGTCATCACAGAGCCCGACGCGGGGCTCGAACCCACAAACCACGAGATCATGACCTGAGCTGAAGTCGGACACTTAACCGACTTAACCACCCAGGCGCCCCGTAGAAATTCCACTCTTAAGTGTGTGCCCTAAAGAAAACTCTAGCAGTGTGCCCAGAAACTCCCACAGGAGTGTTCACAAAAGCACTATTTCTGTTGCAGAAACCTGGATGCCACGAAACTCCTGTCAAATCATAGCTGTACCCATTATCGTGAATAAATCCCACAACATGTTGAGCAAAAAAGCAAGTTGCAGTAGGGCACATACAGGTGGCTCCAGTCACATAAATATCTAAACATTCAACATCAGTGACATCTTGTTCCCAGGTATATGCGTATATACTTACCTATGAAGACCATGAAACATAGAAAGAAACGGGCAAACCCCAGATGCAGGATTGTAGTTTCCCCGAGTGGGAATGGCGGAGGGTGCAAAGCGAGAGCCTGACAGGCTGGGGTCGGTGACAATCTGTTAACCGGGACGGTGACAACATTGGGGTCCCCTTCCTTTTCTCTTCGTACCTTCTTTTTGTAGTATCTGTACTCTGTTGTACGGATGGAATGTTTCCTAAGTTTAAAAATGATGTACGATGGGGCGCTTGGGTGGCTCAGTCGGCTAAGTGGCCGGCTTCGGCTCAGGTCATGATCTCGCGATCCGTGAGTTCAAGGCCCGTGTCGGGCTCTGTGTTGACAGAGCCTGGAGCCTGTTTCCCATTCTGTGTCTCCTTCTCTCTGACCCTTCCCCATTCATGCTCTGTCTCTCTCTGTCTCCAAAAAGTAAAATAAACGTTAAAAAAATTTAAAAAAATAAAAATAAAAATGATGTATGAATAACCGTCCAACTGACTGGTTTTGAAATGTGTGTCCCTGACAGCAAATCCATTGATGGGAATAGTTCGTGGTCCGCTGTTGGTAAGACCTCGGGCCCCCCTGCTATTTAAGACGGAGAAGCTAGTTTTGTACTTTGATGGTCACGTTAACGAGCTCAGAGTCCCGTAGTCAGAAGGAATGGCGGAGAAAGAACACACCCCCTGCAGAAGACGGGACACAGAGAATTGATTCCCAGCAGAGTGCTGTCGGAAGGGCGTCAGCGCTTTGTTTAGGAAACCATTTGAAACCTTCTCTGGGTGAGCTCAGGACCTCCGGGGTATCCTGAAGAGACGGACGAGGCCTCTCCTAGACGCCACTCCTGGGCCCCTTCATGCAGACACCGTGCTCCCAGCGGGTTCCTCACGTAAATCCACATCCCAGTTGTTCAAACAGGGAAGAAGTTTTCAATAGTTGTTCTTTTCCGTGGTGGAAGCAAGTGACAAGGCGTGGCTCCGAGGCTCAGTGGGCACTGGGTCCCCGGCCCTGTAAAAATGACAACGACCTTTTATCAAGCACGTATCACGCCAGTGACCTGGTTGCAAGACAGGCGCGTGGGTTTCCCTGTTTTACAGCCGAGGAACACGGGGTCTCCAGGAGGGCACCTCAGCTCCCCGGGTCCCTCGGGTGTGCCGAGACCTGGGCTGGCTCTCTGGCCTCGGGTGCGTCTTGGGCAACCAAGTAGGAATGGGGGGCTGGGCTGACGTGCACTCATTGAGATCAGCAGGGCCCCTCGGCCCGGCTCTGGAGGCCAAGTTACGACGTAAACTGTCCCCAACACACCTGAGTCATAATGATGGAGGAAAAATAGGATAATTGCAATAGAAAGGTCCACTTGAGAAGGGGAGGGAAGAAGCAGCGTTTGGTGGTCACGTGGCTTCCCTCAGACGCTGTCCAGTGGGGAGGACCACGGCCCCTGCCCTGCTATCCTGAGAGGTCCCGGGGGCCTCAGCTCTGCCCTTGGGGGACTTCCTTGGTTCCGTGGTCCAGAGCGGAGGGCTCTCCTTGCCTCCAGTTGCCTGGGCGGGCATCTGGGTGCATCTGTGCCTCCGGGCGGAGGGATTACAGGCTTTTCTGGGCTAGCCCAGGGCCCCTCTGGGCTGAGGTCCGTGCCAGGCTCCCTGAGGATGTGGGTTCCATCAACCAGGGTCCTGGTCAGACAAGCGCCTCGAAGCTAGACTCAGGCCTGGTCCGCTGGCCTTTATGGCCCGTGTCCTGTCACAGAGAACAGAGGAGCTGAGAAGAGGTCCCGCCTCCTCCCTGGGAGACCCCCCTCCCCCACGTCCCAGCCAGGCCAGGGGGGGCGGGCCACGCTCTGGCCTTTCTCATGGTTTTGTGACCTTTTTCTCGCCCCACGTTTTCTCTCCTGGGCAGACTATGAATTCCCGAGCTATCAGGCTTCCTTGTAGGCGACCCTCTCTCTACCCTCTCGCAGTGGTGGATGAACAGGGATACAGCTCTACGCCTTCAAAAGCGCAGGCTCTTTGCTTACACGCCGGTCAGTTCCTGGCTACGTGTGTCCCCCGTCCCTGCACCGAAGCTATTCCCCTCATTCCTAATCCCCCCGCTTGCCCCACCCCAGCCTACGACATCCACAGCTGCCCTGTAGATAGCCACCTGGCCCTTGAGCACAGCCACCTGCTGAGACTGTCCACGTCCGATGGCCAGTCGACCGGAGCCTCTGTCTCTAATTCGGGACAACTCGATGGGCCACCCTGAGAGCCAGAGGCGCCCAGGTTGGGGGAGGAGGCCTTGGGAGTGACCACACCAGAGTTCGGTCCTTCCCTCTGCCTGACTCTGCCACCTGCACTCCCAGAAGGATGGACCCAATAACACTCCCCAAGAAACTTCCTGCCTCCCAGAGAACCTGGAACAGGACAGAAGTCACTTAACCGCTGGATGCCCCTAAAGTCTCATAGAGACACAGCTCCGTGGAAATGAGTTCCGGCATATTAAAGGTTTCAAAGACCACCCAGCTCCTACTAAATGCCTAGTTACTACGACTACTGTAGGAGAACTAGTAAGGTATTCAGGACATGCCACATCCTCCTCAAACAAACCTAGCAAAACACCTACCCTGACTCAGACCCACGTCGCTATGGGGACATACTCTAGACTCTCGAGTTGGCACTCGTGGCTCCAGGAACCATAAAGTAAAGGGACTCACTTCACACATGTGAATTAATCCACCTCTAATGAAGCGTTCTGGAACGAACCTCTGTGGGGAATGAATCACCAACCTCAGCCCGGGAATGCTGAGCTCTGCCTCGTGTCAAACCACACGTGTGCTTTGGAGCGTCCAAGACGGCTGTCCTCACAGCCCTCCACCTACCCTCTCTCGGGGCCCAGTGGATTGTGTTCAGCTTGCCTCTGTGAGTGAAGAAATTGCTTCCATCACGTCGAGACTAATACTTAATGCCGCATTGATGAATGCCAACATGTTCGGCATCAATGGCAGTGTGACTGCGGTCTCCTGGGCAAGGGCAGATGCCAGCCGGCTGTGTGGGTGCTACCGTGACCTTTAGGGCATGCCCACCGGTGCTGCACTAGCTCTAATGACAACGATTTATCGTCAAACGGACTTCGTTAAAGGTCAGCCTCTAGAACTCTATTTCAAGCCCACTTCCTGGGCTTGGAATGAAAGGCTATCTTAGTCAAGACTGGCAAGGCACACGGGGCTGCTTTGCAAGGCAAGGTGGCCGTCACAAAGCCTTTCCGTGCACGCGTACTGCTTTTCAGAAGAGCAAGGTCCAGCAGACCTGCTGCCCGTCTTGTCCGTGAGGACTCTTCAGGGGCTGGCAGTTCCTTGCACCAAAAACTTGTGCAAAGCCAGGCCGGCAGCCTCTTCCAGGTGAGGCGAGAGGGAGGCGGCGAGTAACTCCAGGGTGGGAATGGTTTTCCCTCCCTCCCCCGACAGGGAGACCTGTGCCCCAACTTTACATGTGCTCGGGCAAGCTACGTGGGGCAGGGCTCCTGCTGTACATGCGTGAAGGAGATTCCCCAGGGTGGGCACCAAGGCGGGTGGGCACAGGCAGGTCGGAGTCCCCTCCTTTGCCCTCTGCTTGGGTACGTTTTGCAGACGGCATACCGGATGTCACCGGAGGAACAGATACTGACGCTTGACAACGGATGGAAGTGGGTTGGATCAGAGCTCGAAGACCCGTTCAAAGAGTTTGGTTTGACCTCCCGCGGGGGCATCCTCGAGGGTTTGAGAGGAAAGATGAGATGAACTTGCACCTGTGGCTTGTGCCTCGTTCCCTTCACCCACCCAGGTACAGCGCAGGGAGGGGGTGTTTGCGGGGCGGGGGCGAGGGTGGTTAGACACCAGGAATAGTATTCAGCTTCATTTGCATGCCAAATATGCTTCCGTCCCTCTTATTTCTTTAGCATCGTATTAAATTTGTTTCTTCAAAAAAAAAAACCCAAACAAACCACGTTTATTTATTTTGAGAGGGGGCAGGCAGTGAGAGAGCCTATAAATATGCATACACATATATGTGCTCACATGGATGTGTGTGCACATACACACATATGTGTGCGCACATATATACAATATGTATGTGTAACTAGGTAGATATAGACACTCCCTTTTCTTGCTGGCTTTTAGAAACTCTAACTGTTTTAGTGAGTCTGTCCTTTAAAGAATGAGCACCGAAACCACCCAGGCCCACACCTAAAGCAGCTCACTATCTCCTTTAACAAGACCAACTGTTCCGCTGCCCCTAGAAGCATGACTTTACCACTCTAGGAGACTCTGGCCCAGCAAGTGGCTTGACCATTCGTTGCTGAAGCCTCTGGGAGCCCCCCCGCCCGCCCCACGCTTCTTCATTGGCAAGTATCAACCATTGATGCCCTAAGATTCTTCGAATCCTTTCCTCAAACTCCTCGCCGGGCTGTTCCCACCAGTCCCGAGTGTTGCAACAGCATCGACACCCAGTTGCACCCAAACCCTCCCCACCACGTCCCGAAAGCCTTGCCCCAAGCTAAACCTCCAGTCCCCAGTAGGTCCTGCCTGGGTCCCCTCTCCGGGACACTGCAGGCCCCGCCTTACAGCTGTGACTGATGAGCTTTGAATGGACTGATCCCAAAGAAGGAAAAGCCGGACAGCTCACCTGGAGGCAACTCCCCCAAAGATTTAAAAGTTCTCCTACTCTTTTTAATGAGGCCCTGCACCAAGATTTAGTTAGAGCCATTTCGAATCTCCAACCCGCAGGTAACTCTACTGCAATATGTTGATGAGATCTTGTTGGCGGCCCCTTCTCATTTAGAATGCCTGAGTGCCACCAAAGAACTCTTGAGTCTTCTGCAAACCGGGGTACCGAGCGTCAGCCGGAAAAGCGCAGATCTGTCGTACTGCAGTGACCTATTTAGGTTACAACCTTAAAAAAAGGTAAGCGCTATCTCGGTGAACAAAGAATTCGGGCTACGCTCGATATTCCTCAGCCTAGAACTCGCAAACGAGTCCGCGAGTTCCTGGGGGCAGCAGGCTACTGCAGACTATGGATACCTGGCTTTGCCGAACTGGCAGTCCCTTTGTGTGGCACTCTCAAGGGCTCTCCGGACTCCTTCACGTGGGGGGAGACTCAGACTAAAGCCTTCCAAGCCTTACAAGATGCTCTCATGACCCCACCAGCCTTGGCTTTGCCAGATCCCACCAAGCCATTCTATTTGTTTGTAGCCAAAAAGGGGGGGGGGGTAACCGAGGGAGTTCTGACTCAGCGCCTGGGACCTTGGTGCCAACCGGTGGCCTATTTATCCAAACGGCTGGACCCAGTTGTTTCCGGGGGGCCCCCACGCATTCGACAAACTGCCCCGCACTCTTAGTTGAAGACGCAGACAAACTAACCTTGGGGCAAGCAGCCGGTCTTTGTCTGGGTGTGTCGGCAGGTATCTGGGGAGCCTGCACCTCACAATAATGGACGATCTTATGTAGCCCGACAGTGACAAATTACTCAACAAAGCAATAAAAAAAATAAACCAGCGGTCATGTTCCCAGTTGTAAAAGTCTTGGAGTCCTGGGTGCAAAACATCGACTGTAAAACCATAAATCATGCGGCTATGAAGAAGGAAGTTTTAGAAAAGATCGACTTCCTCTTTCACTGACTGTAAAAAGGACTGTTCGCAGTCCTGCCGGCCGTGGCCTGGGAGGGACTGGAGATCACTGCTCCACGGACCAAAGGGCTCAGTGGGAGTGGGAGTACCCACCAGCCCAAAGGAGAAGGACGAAGCGGTCCGGGCCATGCCGGGTGGAACGGCCCAGACCTCAGGGACCCCTTAGGTCAGAGGAGTGGTTCATACTCCTCTCTGCCTCTAAGTACTTTCACAGGCAAACTGCTTAAAGTCTCTGGGAATTTATTCCTTTATCCAAAAAAGAGGCATAATAACACATTTCTGGACTGCGCAAGATTCAATTAGCCAATGAAGGAAGAGAGACTTTGTGCACTGTGAAGAGGTAGGCAAACAAGAGTTGTCCTCTTTTCCAAGGAGGGTGAAGTCAGACAACTCTCAAGCCAGTCTAGGTCTAGGGTGGGTTGGACAGAGGCATCCATACCTGGGGATTGTGCAGGTTGTGGACTGCACAAACCCAGGCAGTGCCTTCCACATCCGTAGTCACGAGGGACGTGTGTATTTAACATGGCAGTTTTCCAGGGGATGCCAGAAAACATCTCGTGGAGGTGATTTGTTCCAATTCGTATGGAAGTGCTGAATGCACCCCTCATGAGGCAGCCTGTCCCTACGCTTTCTTGTAAGATAAACTAACCCTACAGCACTGCTCTCCTCCACGTGGTTTATAAAGCTGAATCATGGGTTTGTATCTTAATTGTTCTTTGACTTAAATATACGGTTAGAGGCCAGAAATAAAGGCATCGATTACTTTAATGTGATTAAATGTGCCAAGCCACTCTACGTTGATTTATAGCAAAGCTCTTACTTGGTTGTAGTGGGCCCAAACCAGGTGTGACACGTCTTCCTAGAATCATAGAATTCAAAAAAAAAAAAAAAATTTGAACTAACAGTTTAAAATGGAGAGACTTCAGGGGCACCTGGGTGGTGCAGTCGGTTAAGCGTCCGACTTCAGCCAGGTCACGATCTCGCGGTCCGTGAGTTCGAGCCCCGCGTCAGGCTCTGGGCTGATGGCTCGGAGCCTGGAGCCTGTTTCCGATTCTGTGTCTCCCTCTCTCTCTGTCCCCCCCCCCCCCGCCCCCGTTCATGCTCTGTCTCTCTCTGTCCCAAAAATAAATTTTAAAAAGTTGAAAAAAATTTTTAAATAAAATAAAATAAAATAAAATAAAATGGAGAGACTTCACATAAAATCCAGCCTTCCGAGCTTCTCTTTAAAACTTGGAAGAGTTGGCCGACAGCCCGCACAGATCATACGGAGCAGCCATGGCATCCAAGTGGCTGGCCCCGGCATGGCACATGGTCGGAACCCTCCTGGACTGTTCCAGAAGGCTCTGGGTCTGGTCCACACCTGACGCTTAGTCCCAAAGTCCCCGTGTCCCAGGAGGGCTGAGGTCAGAAACTCCCGTTAAGTAGGAAACACCTTCGCCTTCTCCGTGCTCTCTCCTGGCCTCTTAAATTCCTTAGCTTAGAGGTGACGAGGGAAACAGCAGAGGAGTCCCCACTCCCCACCCCCCATGCCCGCCTCTATTCCGCAGGGCAGACACACACCTTTCCGGGGCACCTGCAGCACGTCAGGGCCCGTACCGGGGGCGCAGAGGGAGCCCCGTGTGAGTCCTCATGCAGCCCCCATCCAACTGAAGACAGAAACTCATAAACAATAAATACATAGAGTCAGAGGGTGCTGAGGGCTCAAAAGGAAAAAACCAGGCTAAGGGGCCAGAGTGGCGACAGCAGAGGCGTCCCGCTCGTGCTAGAGGCAAGGGAGGCCCCCCAATAGGGCAGGAAGGGCAACCGGCGGTCTTGCCAGAGGAAAAACTTTCCAGGCAGAGGCCTCTGCAGGAGCAGGTGTGGAGCCCAGAGGAGCAGCCGAAGAGACACGGACCATAACAGACAGGAGACTGGGAGGGGGGCCGATGGTACAAGACCTCGGAGCAACAAAAAGAACTTGGGGTTCTGTTCGGAGTGGGTGGCGGTCGAGAGGTCACACGGCTTGGCTTGCGTTCGGAAGGAGCACTTTGCTCTCTGCCGTGATGAGACTGAATTGCTGGGGGGCCACGCAGGCGAGGAGGGTCCTTGGAGAAGGTGCATCCAGTGGTCCTGGCACCGGGGGACGGGGGACGGAGCCAGACGATGCGGACGTTGAAGTGAGAAGTCAGAGAGGTCCCCCAGGGCTTTGGCCTGAACAGCCAGAGCAATGGGGGTGCTGTCGGCTGGGATGGGGAAGGCAGATCTGGGGGACGAGACCAAGAACATGGCCGTGGGCATCTTGAGTCGGAGACGCTGCTGTGGGCTGAATTGTGCCGCTGCCCAAATTCATGTGAAACCCCAAACCCCAGGGGCCCCGGAGTGACTGCATTTGGGGATAGGGCCTTTAAAGGGGTGATTCAGTGAGAATGAGGTCCTCAGGGCGGCTCTAATCCTGTTTGGCCGGCGGCCTTGTAAGAAGAGGAATTTGGACACACGGACAGAGGGACGACCATGTGAGGACATGGCGAGAAGACAGCCAGCCAAAAGCCAAGCAGAGAGCCCGGGGAGAAATCAACCTCGCAGACACCTTGGTCTGGGACTCTTGGCCTCCAGAGTGCGAGAAAGCAAATGGTTTCAGCCCCCTGGTCTGTGGTGTTCAGCAATGGCAGCCCCGGGAAATGAACACGGACGGCCCTTAGCCCTCTGAGTGGGGACGGTCAGTATGCTGTTGGAGTTCAGGGACTGGACACAGAGTTGGGGGTCAGCACAGAGATGTTGCTGAAAGCCAGGGGCTGGGCGAGACAGAGCTCCAGGGGCACCTGCGTGAAGGTCAGGGGGACCCAGGGAAGGAGAATGAGAGGGAGTAGCCCGTGATGGGGTGGGAGGCTGGGTGACAGGGTCCAGGGAGAATTAAGCAGTCGGCTGTGGTGTGAGGGAGGACCAGACCGCACCTGACTGGATCCAGAAAGCACGGGGACCGTCGGTGACAAACACCGGTCAGGAGTCAGGAGAGAGCGAGAGAAGGAAGTGACGCTTCATGTCCTTTTGAGGCACGATCTTAAGGCCAGTCCAAGAATAGGGGATTTCCTTCTATATTATTTATAGAAGGAACAGCCAGTGTAGACAAGGACAGTGCTACTGGCCTTCCCAGAAAGCACACAGCCCTGTCTATGCAGGCGGAGTCGGGGCGCATCAGGGTGTGGAATCTGATCCTTCTGGAAAGGACCATCATCTCCCCCAGCGCGCTGCTCTGTTTCCCTCTCTGGGTGACTCAGAGCGCTCCCTCTGCCTCACCCTTGGTTTCCAGGAAACTCGAGGCAAATTTATTGCGTCTACCTCTATGGCCCTCACGCTGTCTTCTTCCTTTTGCTTTCTGTCTTGTTTATTTCAGTCACCTTAGTGGGTTTTTGAAATTTAAAAAAAAAGGTTTTTTAATGTGTATTTTTGAGACAGAGAAAGACAGCGCACGAGCAGCGGAGGGGTAGAGAGGGAGAGAGGGTGACCCAGAATCCGAAGCGGGCTCCAGGCTCCCAGCTGTCAGCCCAGAGCCCGACGCGGGGCTCGAGCTCACAGAGAGTGAGATCGTGACCCAAGCCGAAGTCAGGCGACGCTTAACCGACCGAGCCACCCAGGGACCCCTAAAAATGTTTTATTTTTAAAATGAGCAGCTAACGAATCAGTCCCAGCAAATATTCCTTGCACAGTCCTTCTGGCTCTTCTGGGTGGACACCATAGTCAGTTTGAATCAGTCTCTACCCTTCTAAACATTCCAGACTCTGGGGTTTTTTTTTTGTTTCATAAGGTAGGTTTAGTCATCATACTGATGACATTTAATTCTCAAATTTTCAAACCCAATGCATCTATTCATTTTAATACAAAACCTTATACCCAGACACCACACAGCTGCCTAGAAAGAAAGGCACAAACCCAGAGCATCGCTGGAGGTGAGGGTTCGCTGCTGTTTGGGGGCATGTCTGCCCGCAACGTTTTGCTGAGAAAGCTGTGAAGCCGTCCCCCACGTCGCCCCATGGGCCCTGCAGTGCCAGGAGGAGGGTCCGCACTGGCAGAGGGCAGGACCCCAACGTTCTCTGCTCAGGAACACCGCGCTGTGTGGCTGTCTGCTGAGTGCACGTGGGTCCCCTCGGGTGGAGGCGACCAGCAGTCTGTACAAGAGGGAACAGAAACAGTTCATCTCTGCCTAGAAAAGGGCACAGCCTAGGAGCTCCTGGCTGAGCAGCCGACGTCTGCTCAGGTCATGATCTCCCAGTTCATGAGTTCGAGCCCCGCATGGGGCTCTCTGCTATCAGCACAGAGCCCGCTCTGAGTCCTCTGTGGCCCCCTCTCTCCGCCCCTCCTCTGCTTGCTCTCGCTCTCTCAAAAACACATAAAGATTGTTTAAAAAAAAAAAAAGGCACAGGCTAGATATCAAGCACGTACACCCCCAGCCCTCCTGCCTCTTCTCCCCAAGAAGGGAACTTCCTCTCCCTCCAAAAAAATTCTCTTTCTCCTTTCATTTTATAGTTTTTTAAAAGGGTGCTCCCCAGGGGCGCCTGGGTGGCTCAGTCGGTTAAGCGTCCGACTTCAGCTCAGGTCACGATCTCACAGTTCATGAGTTCGAGCCCCGTGTCGGGCTCTGTGCTGACAGCTCGGAGCCTGGAGCCTGCTTCGGATTCTGTGTCTCCCTCTCTCTGACCCTCCCTCGTTCATGCTCTGTCTCTCTGTGTCTTAAAATTAAATCAACATTAAAAAAAATAAAAATAAAAAATAATAAAAATCATAAAATTTTAAAAAGGGTGCTCTCTAAAACATTCTCCTAAGGGTTTAGATTTTGGGACTGTAGGAGCCAGAAAGACCCACTTTTGGTCACTTCTCTGAGGCTACCACCTCCGGCTTGGGAGAGATCAAGTCCAGAGCCAGCCTGGTCTGGACCACGGGCGAAAGAGGGAAGGTAAGGCAAACATGAATTAATACCTAAAACTATCCAGCTACACACGAAACCCTTCCTAACACCACCGCACAGGACGCGGTGACTGCATGGACACCTTTGTGACAGTGAGATTAGTAAAAACAA
Source organism: Prionailurus viverrinus (assembly GCF_022837055.1). Taxonomy (NCBI): domain Eukaryota; kingdom Metazoa; phylum Chordata; class Mammalia; order Carnivora; family Felidae; genus Prionailurus; species Prionailurus viverrinus. The sequence goes on along the minus strand of NW_025927609.1, from coordinate 4,415,394 downwards.
CAGAATTTAAAATATTTTTTTCATGTTTATTTATTTTTTGAGAGACAGAACACGAGCTGGGGAGGGGCAGAGAGAGAGGGAGACACAGAATCCGAAGCAGGCTTCAGGCTCCGAGCTGTCAGCAGAGAGCCCGACGCGGGGCTCGAACTCACAGACCGCGAGATCATGACCTGGGCTGAAGATAGACGCTTAAACGACTGAGCCACCCAGGAGCCCTCTTTTTTTATTTTTGAGAGAGAGAGACAGAGTGCGAGCGGGGGAGGGGCAGAGAGAGAGGGAGACACAGAATGTGAAACAGTCTCCAGGCTCTGAGCCATCAGCACAGAGCCCGACGCAGGCCTCCCAACTATGAGATTATGACTTCAGCCGACGTCAGATGCTTAAGTGACTGAGCCACCCAGGCGCCCCAAAACAACAGGATTTTTAACAGCACTTTTTTCTCCAGCATAGAGGAACAAGGAGGTGACCCAAGAACTTGAAAATAATGGGGCAATTGTTTTCTGACAGTAAAACGGTGCAAATCAATTCACAATGGATCAGAGCATAGGTGGCCAAAGCCAACACCAGCAAGACCTTACCTTCATTCAGTTGAACACGTGACTACAGCTAAAACAAGCAAACAAACACAGTGGAAGAGGGTTGAGCAGACGTGGAAGATTGGAAAAGTGCCATCAGGGAGGTCCTCTGTATGTACATACGAGTGTGTGACGTCCCCAGTCATTCTCACATGCCATCCTATGTAAGAGTCACCTAAAAAGCTTGGTTAAGAAATAAAAACTTATGAGCCTTGCCTCCGAGAGCCTTCTTTGGTGGTTTCGGGGGAGGGTGATGCTGGTGGTCTAGAACATACTCTGAACACCCCCTTCCAAGGTTTCTGGGCTTGGGGGATGGGAGGCTGCCCCTGAGAAGGACTATTTTGACACTATTTTGACAAAACTCCCAACTTCATCCCCAACCTGCTGTCGCCGAGATGCCCTCAGCATGGAGATAAAAAGAGGACTGGATTTGGATTCTGTCCCATGGGTAAGTGGCCAAAGGGACCACATCTGCAACTGATAATCAGTCTGGCATTTAACAAGTCATACTGAAAGCCAATTGGACTTTCCTTTTTTTTTTTTTATGCTTATTTATTTATTTTGAGAGAGAGAGAATCCCAAGCAGGATCCGCACTGTCAAGCGCAAAGCCCAACGTGGGGCTCGATCTCACGAACCGTGAGATCATGACCTGAGCTGAAATCAAACGTCGGACGCTTAACCGACTGAGCCGCCCAGGGGCCCCTAGACTCTCCTGTAGATGACACACAGCATTTGGAAGCACTGAGTGGGAAACCCATCTGAGAAGGCTCACCTGTGCCAGGCGCCCGGAAGGCATGCGGGGTGAGCTGTGGCAGATTTAAGGGAGCCGCTGGGTGGGGCAGGGGTGCCGGGCAGAGGAGAACATTTGGAGGAGGCTTGGGGGTGGGGGATGGGAGAGAATCCATCATGGTGCCTCCCAGTGGAGGCGGGGATGGGGGTGGGGCTGGCTGGAACAGGGTAAGATAGAAAAGGAGGCAAGATGAGAAGCAAACAGAAAATGAGTAGCCAGGATGATTTCTGGTCTCTAAAAAGGCAGTTCCTTACCTGGGAGACAGTTGTGCTGGAGCTAAAGCTCCATGAGGCCATGGCCCCTTGGCCACCTCCTGATCCCAGTCGTGAACTCTTCCTTGGGATACGTAGATGATCCCTAGAGAGGGGCTGGTTGATTAGCGTGTTCAGTTCAGGGTGGTTAAAAAACACGTTTTAAACCCTGGCACCATCATTCATGAAGAGGAATCATGAAAGGTGGCTGAAATTCTCCAAGCCTCAGCTGCCTCCGAACGCGGACACCGTGCCTCCCCGCGGGTTACTGGGACGATGACAGGACACGAGGTATAGAAAGGCAAGAGAGCCACACTTACCAGACTCTGCTAACGCCCAACCTGTGATGACCACACTTGGACAGCATCTGAGAACTGTCAGAATTCTTTCACGGGTGTTCTCCAGGCCCCCGGCACCGAGAAGATAGAGGGGGAAGGGGTCTTTCTATCTTTACAGAATAATAGTGATGACAGCTTGACACAGAGCCACAGGTGGGAGTGAGCAGGGTGACGCATCCAAAGAATCAACACACCGAGGTCCTGGTCTTGAGAAAGGAGACTGTGGCCCAATTCTCAGAACCTGGGCGTTTTGGTCTGGTTGTTTATGCACCTTAAACTCATACTTCCCCCATGGTGTGGGCGATGTAGACACGAAGCTTGAGCCTTACCCAAGAGAGCTTGACTTCTAGGTGTGAAATGTCTTCCCTCCCCACCCCCGAGATTTAATGAAGACGTGGTTAAAGGAGAACATTCCTGTTGTTACAAACCCTAGACTAATATAGCAACTAGGCGCCATCTTATCAGGGAAGAGTTTGGGAGGATAAATGAATTTCCTGGTGCCATGTTGGTTCTTGTTCATCAGCAGCACCCAAAAGGTACCCAAAGCGATAGGGAGGAATAGTTGAGATGGGAGAGTTTGTGGTCAATGTTTTTGGAATATAGAATCTGTGATGCTAATTATATTGATTAAGTATAATAAATATGCAAATTAGAAATGTCATTATTTATCACAGAAATGCAATCACATAGATGCCATAGACGAAGTATTTGCGTCCCCCCTCCCTCACCCCCCGAACCAAAAATTGGCACGTTGAGATCCTAACCCCCAGTGTGGTGGCATTCGGAGGTAGGCTGTTTGGGAGGTGAGTAGGTCACGAGGGTGGAACCGCATGAAAAAGATGAATGCCCTCGTGGGAGGGGCCCCGCAGAGCAACCTGGCCTCGGGCCCCATGTGAGGACACAGGGAGAAGACGGCCAGCTATGAACTGGGAGGAGGGACCTCATAGGATCTGCAGGCCCCTCGATCTCAGTCTTCACGGCCTCCAGAGCCGAGAAGTGTTTGTTGCTTGAGCCACTCGGTCTATGGTATTTGTGTCGTAGCCGCCTGAATGGACTAAGGCGACAGGTTTCATTTTTTTTTTTTTTTTAAGTTTTAAGAGGGTTAACCATGTGCCTGGCACCTTGACCGCACTTCCTGAATGTGACCCACTGAGATTCTGGGCATGATACTGGGAGTCGAGGGCATAGCCCATTTTGAGTGTGTAGGTCAGAGCTGCACGGCGGTCAGGAGCCGGGCCAGGGACAGGGAGAGGGGACGGAGGGGGGCCCGTGTCCACTGCACGTCCTCCAGCTGAGTCGCCGGGCTGGGCACCGCGTGGCGCGACCATCAAGCTGGGTGAGATGTGGGAGGTGGGCGCCGGGCTGGGCCAGCAGGGTCAGCACCCCTGCCCCAGGGTCGGTGCCAGTGGAGTCATGCCCAGGCCTGAGCCCTAGAGGCCGTCCCTGCTCCCAGTTGGCTCCGCACGGTGGGAGGTCGTGTTTTCCACATTTCTAAGTTTACTTCTGGGCCGCAGGGGGAGACGTGGCCGGGTTGTTAGAAAGGGCACAGGATCGCCTGTCCTATCCGGGAGCTGGGCCGGCAGCTGGGACGCGGGATGAAGAGAAGAAGGTAGAAATGGGGCTCGGGGAGAAGAGACTGAATGGGTCCTGACCCTTCCTTCCTTGGCCAGGGCGAGCAGCCAGGATGCCTGGGGTGAGGGGCCCAGACCACCCCCCCAACCTCCTGCCTCCCCCAGGACCGGTTCCACCAGCGGGACTCTGGGTGGTATGTGTTTACTTGCTGAGTGATTCAGATTCTTTTCTTGCCTTCTTTTCTCTCTACCCACTTGGGGAAACACTTCTCTTCTTCCCACTGGGCAGCCTGCGGTCACCCAGGGCCTGGCCCGGTTTTTCCAGTTGGTCCAGAAATGCCTGCTGAAGTGTGTTAACCCCTGGGGCTCGTGAGCAGGCTCCTCTGGGCCTGGAGGAGAGGGTGTTTCCTTGCACACGTCCTGGCAAATTTCCTGTCCCTGGAAATTTCGGGCAACGGCCCTCGCTGGATATGTCCGTATTCACTGCATATGCATTCAGGCAAGGACTGGAGTTTCTAGGGAATCCAGGTCCGGGTTCCAGGCCCCCAGGGCTGAGCCCTCAATGTCAATGACACCATTTTGGCCGGTGTCCACCTCCGTCACACAAGGGCTTGTGACCTGCCGGTCCTACTCCCCTGCCCCAGCCGTCCCAGGACACGATGGATCCGAAGCGGGGTTAAAAAGAGAAGAGAGTGCTAAACCAATGTACAGAATCAAACATAAAATCACAACCTTGACCGCAGGCGCCGGTAACTGGGGGCAGAGGGGACTGGGTTTTCTCGGGCATCAGCACATCCAAGCTCTTGGTCACTGTCAGTCATGGTGAAACAAACAGGCTGTTTATGCAAAAGGTCTGGGCATCTCCTGCCGCTGGAGGAGGGGTGACGCATATTTGCAAGAGGCCCGATTAGGGCTGGGTCCCTAGTCTGTGGACGCTGAAGCTTATCTGATGTGGGAGGACCCTCTTTAAGAAGTAAAATGCAGGGGCACCCGGGTGGCTCTGTTGGTTGAGCGTCCAACTCCTGGTTTTGGCTCAGGTCACGATCCCAGGGTCATGGGATCGAGCCCTACATTGGGCTCTGCACTGATTTAAGATTCGGTCTCTCTGGCCCTCTCCTGCTTGCATGAGCTCTCTCTCTCTCTCTCTGTCTCTTTCACAAAAAAAAAGTAAGGCAAAGAATTACAACTACAAGAGCAGATCAGAAACACATATCTTTTTTTTTTTTTTTAATTTTTTTTTTCAACATTTATTTATTTTTGGGACAGAGAGAGACAGAGCATGAATGGGGGAGGGGCAGAGAGAGAGGGAGACACAGAATCGGAAGCAGGCTCCAGGCTCTGAGCCATCAGCCCAGAGCCTGACGCGGCTCGAACTCACGGACCGCGAGATCGTGACCTGGCTGAAGTCGGACGCTTAACCGACTGCGCCACCCAGGCGCCCCAACACATATCTTTTTAAAATGAAAGAAGAAACCACAACAAATCACAAGTGCTAAAAAGCTAACCGTACCCCAATATCACAGATCTAGAAAAACAACGTAAGCGTTTCGTTAACTCTATAATAACACCTTAACTGCATTTCTGGGGTGTATGCACTTGGCTTACTTCTTACGACCGCGATTTAAAAACAGCGTGCCTATCGAGGGGCCGGACGAACGCTTCTTGTGCCCCTCAGCATGGTGGCTTCTGAGTCCGTCCATCTGGAGCCCACAAACACAGGGCACTGGTAATCCAAAGAGCACCCCCACCAGCACCGTGGGTGGCAGGGGCGTCGCTGGAGGCCATCCCCACACGTCACAGTTAACGCATCACCTTCACATGATGACAGCAGACAACATAAGAATTACTCATCCCCACCGAAACGTACCCCCGGCTCAGCTTCCCCTTAGCGCCCGTCCAAATGTGCCCGAGAGGCTGCTGCCTCACCAAGAGGACTGGAATAAAGGAAAAGTGTGGGCAGAAAGAGGCCGGGGTCCTCGGCACCGCGGTGAAAACGTCTTACTTTTGCAGTGTGTTTTGCAAAACGCTGTGACCGCACGAGCACCCTCCCAGGGCTCCGGGTAAACCCCACTGGACGGGATCAGTGTAAGGGAGGGCATGAGGGTGGCCTTAGTCCAATCTGACTGGCGTCGGAGAAAGAGGAAACGCAGGCACAGAGCGACCCCGGGGGTGCGTGTACAGAGGGACCACCATGGGAGGGCACAGGAGAAAGGGACCATCTACACGCCACGGAGAGAGGCCCCGGGAGACACCAGCCCTGCCCACGCCTCGACCTCGGACCTCCAGCCTCCAGCCTGTAAGAGAAGAGATTCCTGTTCTTCGAGTCGCCCGGGGTCGCGGGACTCCGGGCCGCAGCCTCAGCAGACTCCTATGGGGTCGGGTCGTGGAAACCCGGGAGCGAGTGTGCCTCACGGGGGTTGTGATCAGTCCCGGGCGCTGCGTCCGGGGCCGCTTGGGTCGAGTCAGATGAGGGCTGGTGACGTCCTTCCCAGTTCACGTTTTGAATTTTTGTCTGATAATACACGGGCAGATAAATATTTGAAGTAGTTCGACTGTCGCTGAAAAAATGTATATGTACATAAAGAAGAAAATAAAAGCCGTCCTGAAACTTGTTCGTTGTCTACAGTGGTTTGTACCTCAAAAAGTTTTTGTCGTCTTGAACACCTGGCGATGACACGAAGTATGTAAAGAGAACACAGAACGTGGGCTGAAAACCTGAACCGTGCCTTTCGAGGGGGATACATGTGGCAGCCAGAGCCTGAGGGAGATGGGCTCCTGGCCTGAGGCCAGCAGGGGCCTGGGGGGTGGGCTCCCGGGGGGGCACGGACACCCAGGGGCATTTGGAGACACGAGGAATTGGAATCAGACCCTGGGGCTTGAAGCACAGGCGAGAACAAATCTGTACAGACCTCCCTCCCACGGTGTTCTTACAAGCCTGGTCCCGGGAGGCGAGTGAACAAGGGAGCCACAACAGGTATGGGAGAAACTCGGCTGCTGGGCCTGGGTTCCCCAGCGAGGGCAGGACAGGAGCCTTGAATGCCGATGTGAGAGCTGGCTCCGGACAGGGAGAAGAGGGAGAGGAGGAGGGAGCCACAGAGACCCACAACACGGGGCCGGCGAGCTCTCCTAGAAGGGGCTGGACACCAAAGCCCCATTATAAACTCGGATCCTGGGAGGCACACAGGAAAACTGATCTTCAGGATATGACTTCTCCCTGAGCAAATTCAGTTTACAGAAGGCCTGACACAGGCTTCATAATGGGTCTGAAAGTCTGTTCACAGCCACCACTGGAGGAGGAGTTTCTGTTTTTCCATTTGGATTTTGTGGTGTCCCGGAGGACATTTTTTGTGTGCAGACAAGACTATTTGCAACCACCTTTAAAAATCTACTGTTTGGGGGCGCCTGGGTGGCGCAGTCGGTTAAGCGTCCGACTTCAGCCAGGTCACGATCTCGCGGTCCGTGAGTTCGAGCCCCGCGTCAGGCTCTGGGCTGATGGCTCGGAGCCTGGAGCCTGTTTCCGATTCTGTGTCTCCCTCTCTCTCTGCCCCTCCCCCGTTCGTGCTCTGTCTCTCTCTGTCCCAAAAATAAATAAACGTTGAAAAAAAAAAATCTACTGTTTGATTTATCCGTAACTGTATATTTTATTTTTTTTAATTATTTAGTATGTGTGTGTAAAAGAGAGAGAGAGGCAGAGAGAGAGAATCCCAAGCCGGCTCTCAGCTCGAAGCCCAACACCGGGCTCAATCTCAAACCTCGAGATCATGACCTGAGCCAAAGTCAAGAGTCAAATGCTTCACCGACTGAGCCACGCAGGCGCCCCCAAAGCTGTACGGTTTTAAACCTCCGTTTTTTTTTTCTCCCTTGGGCTTAATGTTCAAGTCACTTACTTTAATATAAATCTGGAGACTTTTGATAATCACTTATGGGAGGAGAGGAGGCTTCCAAAACTGTTTATTAAGTGTCCTTAAACGTTACGAATTGCATTTCTTATTTTATTTATTTAAAAAAAAATTTTTTAAACATCTGTTTATGATTGAGAGACAGAGAGACACAGAGCGTGAGCAGGGGAGGGGCAGAGAGAGGGGAATCGGAAGTAGGCTGTCAGCACAGAGCCTGACTCGGGGCTTGAACTCACAAACTGTGAGATTGTGACCTGAGTCTAAGTTGGTTGCTTGACCAGTTGAGCCGCCCAGACACCCCTACACTTCTTATTTTAAAATATTTTTATTTTTGGGGGGGGGAGGTGCCTGGGTGGCTCAGTCGGTTAAGCGTCCGACTTCGGTTCAGGTCGTGATCTCGTGGTCCATGAGTTCGAGCCTCGCGTTGGGTTCTGTGCTGACAGCTCAGAGCCTGGAGCCTGTTTCCGATTCTGTGTCTCCCTCTCTCTCTGCCCCTCCCCTGTTCATGCTCTGTCTCTCTCTGTCTCAAAAATAAATAAACGTTAAAAAAAAATTTTTTTTTAATACATAAATCAAATATTTTTATTTTTGCTTCAAGTGCCTCAGTTGTCTAACAAAGAAGACCTTTTCAGGCACTTATTCCGCTATAACGACTTAAACTTATGAAGGCAGCGACTTGCAAACTGGCTCAAATGTTTTAGTACTGTTTTAAAAACTTAGTAAAATTCTGTCTTTCAAGTTAATGTCAAAGATCCAAATCAATGAGTCAAAAACACACTACGGGGGCGCCTGGGGGGCTCAGCTGGTTGAGCGTCCGATGCCTGATTTTGGCTCAGGTCACGATTCCAGGGTCGTGGGTTGGAGCCCCACATCAGGTTCTGTGATGAGTGTGGAGTCACTCGGGATTCTCTCTCCTTCTCCCTCGGCCCCTCTCCCCCGCTCGTGCTCTCTCTCTCTCTCAAAACGAACAAACCAACCAACCATTGGGCCTAGTTGATTCAATTTGTAGGCTCTTCAAGAAAAAGGGGACACAGGGGCGCCTGGGTGGCTCAGTCGGTTAAGCGTCTGACTTTGGCTCAGGTCATGATCTTGCGGTTCATGAGTTCAAGCCCTGCATCAGGCTCTGTGCTGATGGCTCAGAGCCTGGAGGCTGTTTCAGAATCTGTGTCTCCCTCTCTCTCTCTCTGCCCCTCCCCCGTTCATGATCTGTCTCTCTCTGTCTCAAAAATAAATAAACATTAATAAAAAAGTTAAAAAAAAAAAGAAAAAGAGAAAGGGGACACATTTATGACTAAGGAAGGACCTCCAAAGCCTTGGAAGGGGCTCACGCGTTCGAAGGATTTGCAGATTAAGCCGTATTCGTTTCACAGGAAATTCAACTCTTACCTCGGTTTCTCTTCAAAGCCTTCCCAGGGGTTCAAAATGACCTACCTGGACTGTTCTTCCACCACCAAAAGGAATGAAACGTTGACATCTATGGCGTGGGGGACCCTCGACAACACGATGCTGAGCGAAAGAAGCCACGTATTGTGTGATCCTGTCAGTGGGAAAAGCCCAGAACAGGCAGATCACAGCACCAGCCAGCACATTCGTGGTTGCCTAGAAGTGGGTGTAGGCTCGACGGCCAAAGGGTGATGACAAGTTCCAAAATTGACTGTGGTGATGGACGCACAAGTCTGTCACTACACGGAGCACCACTGAATGGCACCTTTACAATGGGTGACACAATGGTATGTGAATCACGTTTCAATAAAGCTGCTGCACAAAATCAGTTACCTGCCAACTAAAACATTTGATATTCTAGCCAAGCTCAGGTGATCCATCAGGCACTGAGGTCCCTGACTGGCCAGAGCCCATTGGTGGGGACTTTCACTCTGGCTGTGACATCCGAGTGGCCACCAAGCACCGAGCACTCGACTGACAGCAAGGTCTGAGGTGGGTGTTGCAATAACACCTCAGGACGTTAGGGATGGTGGGAAATTCTCCAGGCCACCAGAGAGAGAAAACAGATGACTGATAAAAGGACAGAAATTAGCAGACAACAGACCTTTCGTCACCAATAGAGGAGGGAACATTCTCACAGTGCTGGGAGACAATGGCCATCATGCCAGCATCTTGCTCTCAGCAACAGCTGAGTGAGATCCAGAGTGAGATCCAGAGCGAGAGTGAAAATAAAGGTATTTGCAGACAAGAGAAGATTCAGAGAACTTTCCTTGTACCATCTCCCTTTCAAAGAATATTAACATATGAGCTTAAAAAGTAAACTGAAACCAGTGTCCAGCAGGTGGTTTAAGAGGTAATGGAGACCACAGATGGGGGCGCCTGGGGGGCTCAGTCGGTTAAACGTCTGACTCTTGGTTTTGCTTCAGGTCATGATCTCACAGTTCGTGGGTTCGAGCCCCGCATTGGGCTCTGTGCTGACAGCGTGGAGCCTCCTTGGAATTCTCTCTCTCTCTCTCTCTCTCTCTCGCTCTCTCTCTCTCTCTGTCCCTCCCCTGCTCATGCTGTCTCTGTCAAAATAAATAATATTTTAAAAAAAATATATAGTATGGTGTTAAAGACAGATGGTCCCTAAAAGAATACAAATTCCGGGGGTGTGGAACCATCAGGGAACACGTCAGAGAGACCAGGGGTAGAACAGAAAATGAGGGAGCAGACTTCCCTTTGCTGGGGACTGATGTGGGCTGCAGGTGTCACGGTGAAGATGAAGGCAGAGGGTTCCCGGGGAGCTGGAATTCCTGTCCCCTAAGAGGTCCTTCTAGCCAGCCTCAGAATCAGGTTGACATGACACAGATTAACAGAGAAAATCAAATGTGGTCGTGTACGTACGGGGAATCCACACAGACACGGGCATTCCAAAGACCGTTGGGCAACGGGAGGCATGCGTGGGGTCCTGAACTAAGGAGAAAGGGCCAGGGGTCTGGGACCTCAGAGGGAAGCAATGCACCTCCTGGGCCACAAAAAGAGTAGATGTTTGGGTCACCTGCACAGCTCAGTCGGCTAAGCGTCCAACTCTTCGTTTCAACTCGGATCATGATCTCACGGTTCGTGAGACTGAGCCCCGAATCGGGCTCTGCCTCTGCACTGGGCGTGGAGCCTGCTGCCTGGGATTCTCTCTCTCCCTCTCTCTGTGCTCCTCCCCTGCTCTCTCTCTCTCTCTCTCTTTTCTCTCTTTCTTTGTCTCTCGAAATAAACATTAAAAAGGTAATTAGATGTTTGCCCTGCTAGACAGATAAAATTGATCTCTGCTAATAACCCTTATTTTGTAAAGACCCCCCCCCCCAGTCGAGACTCGTCTATGTAGTTAAGGGAGGGGCAAAATTTTCTCTTGAGCCCACAGGGTCTCAGTTGCCTTCAGCTCAAAATAATCCGCATGACAAAGTGACATCTTCTTGGGGGAGGTGCTGTTTCTAACTCCTTCACCCCTGACCAAAAGAAATACTGAGGGGTCCTATTGATTAGGGCCACACAACTCAGTAATAGCAGGTTGTGTGGTGTCCAACAGATGTCTCTCAATACGACACAGGGCTCCCTGAAAATTTGCTGAGGTTCCCCAGGGTGCCTTGACACCCAGTTTGGGAACCATCGCCTTACAGTCCTGGGTAATACCTTTCCTTCACCTGTACGTCACTCAAGAGACTTACCTAGGAGGTGGGTGACTTCCTCACAACTTGGGGGTGCCTTCAACGGGGGGGGCACTGTCTCCGTGGACCTAGCAGCAAGGCAGCCCCTGATGGGATGAGGTGACTCTCTTGGGTCCTGTCTCCCAGCTGCACTAGGACTGGGCGGGCGCTGGGCAGAGACACCGGGGGAGTCCAGTCACTGAAGCGAAGGCAGGGCTGGGATTCACTGCAACATTGAAGTCTGGCTGGGTGGGGCTTGACTGGGGTTGGTTAGGGTCACAGGATTGGAAGAAAGAGCCGGGAGGGGATTTTGAGGGAGGGGATTGACAGAATCTTTGGGCTGTCTGTGGATACTGTCCATTGGAAGGTTGATGGATCGTTCAGGAACGTCCTACGCTGAGAGCTCAGGCCATTTGCCTGGGAGCAGACGCCGAGAGTAGAAAAGTCACGCTAGTGAACACGTGAGATGGTGTCCTTTCCTTAGACGGGGTGTGTGTGCATGTGTGTGTGTGTGTGTGTGGTTTCTGCTCTCAAATCAGTTCATCTCATTAACAGATGCATTTCCGATAAAGTTACCGAAGCTAGAAGTCACAACCGTGTCTGAGTTTGTACCTCACATCACTGTCACCTGTTGTGCCTTAGCCAGGTGATAAGGACAAGTCAAGAGCCACTTTCCCATACTCCGTGCCCTGTGTTCCAGATCACTTAGATATTACATTTTCTTCTGGAGAACAAACTAGGTTCGCCCCCAAATCAAAAACCAACCCGGACTTTGTAAGGAGACACTTTGAGCAAAGTCTCACGGGAGGGAAAGGGACCCCAGGCAAGGGGAGGAGACCGTGGCCACAGCAAGATCGCTCTGAAGCTCAGGCAGCATCTCAAGAGCCAGGTGAAAGGGGGTTTTTTTCCTACAAAGGAGTGGACAAAGCTCGAGGGAACGGTGTGGGGAAGTGACGTGGAGGAGACACGGGAAGCCTGAGAAGCCTGATCAGTGTCAGGAGAGGTTGCTGCCAGCTCAGGCCAAAGTCTGGTGGCCCGGAAGCGACCTGAACTCTAGTTAACCAGCATTTTGTTTCAATGGGGCAGTGGGGATGAGCAGTTGAGCTAATCATTTACGAGGCAGAGAATGGAGATTTGGGGTCCATGCCGGGACGTGTCACCGGTAAACCAGGTGGCATCTGTAAGTCCTACCAAGTTCCGTGAGGAAGGGCGTTCCTTGGAGTAAACCACTTACTGCGGACACAAAATGGTAAGGGGATTTCATAACCCTCAGGTAAAGTTCAACGCTGTCCGTATTTAATAGACTATATCCTGGGGATGCTGTAGGGGTGGGGGGTGGAGATGCAAGTCAGGGAGAAAAGAATCCACATAAAATTCCTGGCTGTTCAAGAGAAGAGCTGGTTCTTGGCTTTGTAAATGGCCAGCGGCTGGGGCCGCCTGGGTGGCTCAGTCGGCTGAGGGTCCGGCTTCGGCTCAGGTCACGATCTCACGGTTTGCGAGTTCGAGCCCCGCGTTGGGCTCTGTGCTGACAGCTCGGAGCCTGGAGCCGCTTCGGATTCTGTGTCTCCCTCTCTCTCTGCCCCCTCCCCTGCTCACACCTCTGTTCAGAGCCTGGAGCTGCTTCCGATTCTGTCTCTCTCTCTCTGCCCTTCCCCCACTCGCATTCTGTCTCTGTCTTTCTCAAAAATAAATAACCATTAAAAAAAAATTAAAAAAATAAACGGCCAGTGGCTGATGTCAAATTGCTGCGTTATGGAGATTCAACTGGATGCACTTTAAAGATGATAAAAGTGTTCTTTAAGTGTCAATATCCACGATGGGCTGGATTCCACACTTCACTGAGTAAATGTATGCTAGTGTTTACGTAGCAGCTTAGAAAGTGCAAGGGCCTCATAGTCTTGCAGAAATGCGAAGTTATACGAGGGAGCATTTGAAGGCGGCTGCCCCAGTGGGTGGGTGGGTGGTCCTATGAAATTAATTAGTAAAGATGTTTCGGAGGCACCAGATACGGTCGGCCTGTGGCCCATTTACTGCACGTGCAAAAGCAGTATCCAGTGCTGACGCCCAGAGTGCCTCCCAATTCGCTTACAGTCACGGAGCTGCCTCATGTCCCTGAAGACAGGGGACACTGGCCACCAAAGGCCCTTTCGTATGAGAAAACCCATAAAGGATTTACTGACAGATGGGATCGCCAAACCTCTACTGACAATATAGCATTTATTAATCCCATCAGAGGTCATACAAATAAATTCCTAATCACCCGAGGACTGACTTTCCACACGCAGTTCAACGAAGACTTGCCTTTGAAGCGCGGTTCGTGCGCGTGCACGCTGCGGACTCACAGCTGCGTGTGCCATCTGGCAGCTTTCCAGAGGACGTTAGACGTCTTCACTTGGGTCTAATTCCCTTGAGCAACAGCCAGGTGACTGAGGAGGGTGCCATCCCTAGAGACTGTATCCCAAACTGTAAGTGCTACTTACATAACCCCTTTGCGTGTTAATCCTTTTGTGCGTGAATTTGCACAACACGGGCACCCTATTGTTTTTAATGTAGTCTTTAAAAAATCCAAAAAGTTTACTTAAAAAAATAAATAAAACAAAAAATAAAGGCTTCTTTTTAACACCCTAGTCCTCTGAGTGTGAGCTCATACTTTCTGGAGTAATTCGATCCTCCTTAAATATCTTTTCTTCTTTATCTTCTGTTAGTGGTTCAACCAGGTGGCCACTCGAAGCATCCCTACTGAGCACGGACCGAGGTCACTTGAGGCTCTTGTGCTGCCAGGAAAAAAGGGGTGTGCTTTCTGCAAAATTGTGCTTCACGATACAAACATTGCTTGAAAAGCAATTGTGAGTGCCTTATAACATGAGAAACCCGATACGAACTTCCATAGAAGAAAACCTAATCTTTTCCGGGGGAGGATTTCTTTGGGGAGAAACCACGTTAGTGAGGGGTATACACAGCGGTTGTGATCGCTGAAGACTTTGAGGTCATTGACACCATCAGTGGCTTTTCTTTGTCACTATTCATGCTTTTTGCTCGTCAATTACTGTTTGGTAGGTTTTATTATTAACTTACCTGGTTTTAGGTTGTTTGGGTACAGCAATGCCTTAATAGGGTTTTTGGTCTAGAACTTAATAGGGTTTTTGGTCTGGAACTCTCTCACAACTAAGCCCTGCATCATCGGCATTCACGTGTGTCACCACCCCTCCCAGGCAGGGGTGGATGGAGGCTCGTGCTTGGGGGGCTTTGCCGAGGTAGTGACACCCGGCTGCCTCTGAATCCCCACAGACTAAAGTGCGTGCAAAATTCTCTGAAGGAAAGCATACTAAAATTATTGGATCGTTTGAAGTTTTATAGAGCGTCATTTATAATATCAAATAGTATATACAGGCTGGTATTCTTTTCTAAGGGAGACATAACTAAATGAGGCATGTACATTTCTAGACGATCTTCATTCACCTTTGTTGTTGTGACCGAGTCCTTTTCTGCCACAGAGTGAAAACGGGTGGATGTTGGCAGACCTCTGGGTCTTTTGCTGAAATTAAGTTCATTGAGATAGAAAAAGTGTGTGAGTTAGATGGTCTTTAAATCTTATTTATTTTTTTTATTTCTAGGAGCCCAGGAGATATATGCACGGTGGACAGCACAATTGTGTGTGAGCACACACATGCACATATGCTTTCACACATACATGCACGTGCACCATCATGATCTCACACATGCACATACATGCACATGGCCGCACACGTGTGTGCTCAAACATGACAACACACACGTGCACACATTCACACACCGTCCTGTAATCCTATGTTTTCTTTGTAACAATTTTGTACCCTGGGGCAAGATTCACACAGAGAGAGTGGGTTGGCTTTAAATTTTACTGCTGCCAGGGGAGGGGAAAGAAGGAAGAAGGAAAGGGGGTGAAGAATCATTACAAGTTTCAGACATTGCATGTATGATCGTGTTTTATAGTTATATGTAATGATCAGATGTAGTTTATGGAAATTCTCATTCTCTTCCTATGAAGAAAATTACTTAAATGATGCATCTTGAAATAAAAACTGTCTGAAGATCAAGTTTCACAAGAAAGGAGACAGGGCATGATCTCTGACACTTGGTACTCAGTTGGCCTCGGACCATCATGAGCAACCCCCCAAGCCTTTGACAGTGGTCCCCTGGAATGCTGCCTCGGTCAGGCTGCACCATGGACAGGGCAGGGCAAGAGCCAGTCCCAGAGATCTACCTGAACCCGGCTGGCTGCCTCCCCACCTGGCATGGTTGTCCTTATGGGACACAAGATCTCATTCAATCTTCAAAGCAATGCTCTGTGATAATCATTCCCTTTCTAGTAAGGCAACTGAGAGCATTTGCATCTTGGTAGTGGTCTTGGATCTGGGGACTTATGAAGGCTTTACAAGCCACTACTTTCTTTTTAAAAATTTTTTTTAATGTTTATTTATTTTTGAGAGAGAGTGAGACAGACAGAGCATGAGTGGGTTAGGGGCAGAGACAGAGGGAGACACAGAATCCGAAGCAGGCTTCAGGCTCTGAGCTGTCATCACAGAACCCAACGTGGGGCTCAAACCCAAAGACCGCAAGATCATGACCTAAGCCAAAGTCGGATGCCCAACCAACTGAACTGCCCAGGCGCCCCACGAGCCACGGCTTTCAAATAACAAGTATCTTCAGAAGAACTGCAAAATTCTATAGACTGCCAAGCAAAGGGAGTTGTCATGGAAATATACCCTTAGATTCACCAGGTGATCCTCTGTTCTCTCCAAACTTAGCAGAAATGGTGAATGTCTCCTTGTCACCCATTCCGTCCCTGCCCCACCATGTAACAACAGCCCTGTGATTGGAGGACAGATCTCAGAGCTAGAAAAGCTAAGCCAATCACAGCAGCTTCCTGGATAGCAATGGGTCAGAACATTCCATCTACGCCAACCAACACATGGCCTTTCTCTAGTGGACAGGAATTGGCTCAGGAACGGACACGTGAGTGGTTCTGGCCAATGAAACACCGAGGGAAGTTGGTTGCCCTCTCCCCAGGGGAGGTGCAGAGACAGACGGGGAGAGAGAGAATCCCAAGTGGGCTCCATGCTGTCAGCACAGAGCCCGACTTGGGGCTCAATCCTACAAACGGTGAGATCATGACCTGAGCAGAAATCAAGAGTCAGATGCTTAACCGCCTGAGTTACCCAGGAGCCCCATATTTTAAAGTCATGTTGAATTAGCTTTTCTCCTTCTGGCACCCCAAAGCATCCTAATATACATACACAAAATACTTAATGTACACAACTATTCCACACACATATATTGGCTATAAATTGAGTGAGCAAACTCATGGAAGAGGCAAAATCAACCTGCCTATTAGTGTCCAGGCCTAGACACAGGCAGTACCACTGGAATGTCACTTCCAAGTGGGAAAGGACACCAATGGCGCCCTGTGTGTGGCAGGAGCCTGCTGTGGGCTCACTAGGAAACAAAGAGCAGGGCTGTGGCTTTCCTCTGGTGAAAAAAGAAACTGATTGCTTTTGATAAAGACTGTTTTCCTGGCATCGGGCCGGGGTGGAGACACGGGTGGAGTTAACCGTAAGCCATCAGCCATAATAGAAGAGAGTAGAGGCCCTGAGCGGACGAAATAGGAGCTTGCAAAAGAGCGCCCAGAACACAGGAGGGAAATAAATGCCTTGGAGGCATTTCCAGTAAGTACAACAAATGAGAGAATGCCTCTGAGGAAATCTGAAGAAAAGAGCAATCATCAAAGGGATTTAACTCCCTGTATGCGTTCCTCAAAGACACAGAGGCAGGGGTAACAGTAGAAACAGACAACAGGACTCCACAAAACAGATCACAAAACAGATTGCAAAGCTAGGGATCAAGAAGCAGGTGAGAAAAATGACTGATTGGACAGCCTGGAAATTAAAACAAAAAACTGGAAATATTGAGATAAACATTGTAATGAAACACAGTTAACCCTAAAGTCGACACCGTTAAAGAGAAAGTTAGTGAAATAGAAGATTGCCCCAAGGAATTAATGCTAATGGGACAGAGAGGCAAAAAAAAAAAAAAAAAAAAAAAAAGGAAAAATTGGAAAGGAAATGAAAAAAAAAAATGGAGGATAATAGGAGACACTGAAACACGCATCTAATGAAAGTACTGGTATTAGAGACCACAGGAAGGGTGGAGGAAATCCCCAAGTGATTTCCTCCCAACAGCTGCCAATTTATCAAAATCGAAGAAAGACGCAATTTTCCAAATAGAAAGATAACGTGGAGGAGCGAGCGGGATACACTAGAAACCCCAGTCAGATGCGTTGCAGTAAAAATGCATCAGGGACAGAACGACAATCTCAAGGGTCCCAGACAGACAACCTACACAAAGGAACAATAATTAGACTATCAGCTGACATTTCACACTAACGATGGAAGGTGGTGAGTGAACGCTTTCTAAAGGCAGAGGAAAATGACTTTCACCCCAGAATTCTGTGTTAATTCTTGTTATTAAGACCAAATGCACAAGACAGACTTCAGACTTCAAAAGACAGAAGAATTTAACACAGACTTTTGATGAAGGAATGACAAAATTAGTGACTCTGAACCTCTCAACCTTGGATGCCCATTAAACCACCTTGGGGGAAATTTAAAAATTCTAGGGCTCGGGCCACACCCAGAGTCACATGTCAGCTCTTTCGCGTCCCCCTAGCTCGTTCCAATATTCAGCCAGGGTTGAAATCACTGTGCTACCTAAAAAAAATGGAGGAAGAAGAAAAATGAACCCAGGAGACATTCCCAACAGCACGCAAATCAGTGAAGACGATGGCAGTTAATATAATGGATTGTTGTTGCTTGGCGGGGGGAGAATCCTCCATAATAACTTCATTGGTTTGGGTGAGGTAGTTATTGGACAATCTGATTTCACTGGCTTCGCGCTATCTCAAATGAACTGTTGTCACTCACTTGTTAGGTGACTTACATTTGTTTGGAGGAGAAAGGTCAGTTCGGTGGCATAATTCCGAGAAAGAAGGCAGCAAAGGCAGTCCCACCTGCTGTGTACTGGAAACACCTGGGGAATGTTTCAGACCTCATAAGGGGGAGACCTCAAAGACAGGGGCTCTCGGATCTCCTCAAGGGCAATCAAGGTTGAGACCCGCTGAGTTAGGGATTCCCTGGGCCACAGGTAGGGGAAGCAGCAGAGAAGGCAGGCAGACTCAGGAGCTGATCTG
The DNA here is from genome assembly GCF_022837055.1 of Prionailurus viverrinus. Classification (NCBI taxonomy): domain Eukaryota; kingdom Metazoa; phylum Chordata; class Mammalia; order Carnivora; family Felidae; genus Prionailurus; species Prionailurus viverrinus. The sequence goes on along the minus strand of NW_025927609.1, from coordinate 4,397,121 downwards.
TACTGGAAACTAGAAGTAATGCATTGCCGAGTCCCTTAGAAGGTACGTAAGGTACATTCTTCACAATTATTTTAAACAAAAAATGCATGCATTAACCAAATTAATGTCTTTCAGGCACACGGGAAATATCTCCAGGGCTGCAGCTGATTTCTAGGCTTGTTGACCTCCATTACTCCTGGGCCCACTTCTGCATTTCACATCTGGAACCTCGGTCAGCTCGCTGTCGAGTGATGCATTCAAAACTCTTGTCTCAACTGTGTTCTTGGGGGACTTTGGACAAATCAAGTCACTGTTTGGTGGTTTTACTTCCTTAATGGTAAAGTGGGGAAGCCTGACCAATCCCAAGTGTATGTGCGGTTATGGAATAACCTGCTATTGTGCTCCCGGGCGGGCCCTGGGCAGTGATGGAAGATAAGATGATTACCTGGGGCTTCTGTGCAAGCCTAGTGACCTTTGTCCAAATATTTCTTTCTACTTCGTTTCAATAAGCATTTACCCAGAACACCTGCATCAGCCTCTTCCCTGATAGGACACCACCCCGGCCAGCCCTGAATCTTGAAATCCGTCCCGAATAACCATTCCTGGAACGGGAGTTCCAACCCGAAAGTGCCGAAGGAACCAGATGACGGTACTGAGCGGGTCCAGAAGGCGAGCTAATAGAGGGTGTTGTCTGTGTGCGCGTTCAAGTCAAGTTGAGCATCGTCACAGCTGTCTACACCAGGGTGTTTCTGGGCTGATTTAGGTGAGATCTTTTCATTAAAATAAAACAAAAGCAGGGCGCCTGGGTGGCTCAGGCGGTTAAGTGTCTGACTTCGGCTCAGGTCATGATCTCACGGTTTGTGAGTTCAAGCCCCGCGTCGGGCCGTGTGCTGACAGCTCGGAGCCTGGAGCCTGCTTTGGATCCTGTGTCTCCCTCTCTCTCTGCCCCTAACCCACTTGCATTCTGTCTCTGTCTCTCTCAAAAATAAACATTAAAAAAATTTTTTTTAATTATTAAAAAAAATCATATTCTGCTGCCTGGCTCGCCAGTGTTTCCCACTTTACTGTGGACGAAAACCACGAGCGTGCACGGTGCAAAACGCAAGAGCCCCCGGGTCTGCGCGCCCGGGACAGGGCTCAGGAATCTGCATTTTAAGCCAGTGGTCACACTTGGAGAAACGCTGCTCCGCTCTCTGCGGGCTTGGGCCTGTCTTCCTGCAGGCTCCATGCTGCAACAGCCAGGTGAGGTCCCCCGGGGGACGCTGACGTCCCCGGAGCGGGGGCCACTTCTGCAACCCCCCCGGAGTCCACCGCTCAGCTGACGGAGCATGGTGAGAATACGGAACCGTCGTTTACCGTTCCTTTCCCAGGACACTTTGCGAGCGTCGATGCTGCGTGTTGCAGACGCAGTTCTCATGGTGACAGCTGTCACCACGCACAGCCATCCAGGGCCAGGGCTATGGGCGCCGTTCCGGGACCCCACGAGCGGCGTGCCCCTGGGAGAGCTGGGTTATCTTTTAGGGTGTCTCAGAGAACGCTGGACCGGTTTGATTCCCTCACTTTACACGTGGGGCAACTGAGGCTGAGAAGGGTGGCTCCTCTGGTCCCTCTGCCCCCTCCAGACCTGCCCCCTGTCCTCCCGGCCTCACCAGATTCTTCCGCGTGGGTGCACTGGAAAAGCCGGCTTCTCACGGTTTTGATCCTTCCCCATCGGCCCACAGCATCTATGGTATGCTGAGTCTCTGAGCCAACAAACCCACACGATTTGTCGGGAGCCGAGGTCTGCGGCCCTGCCGAGGTGGGGAGAGGTCCCAGAGGCCCCCTTCCCCCACCCCTGCTAGTAGAGCTGCTCTACCTGGGGCAGAATGGCTCTCCCTGTGCAGGGGATCGTCTTGAATGGAATTTGCAGGTCTGCAAAGCCATCTCTTATGTCTCAGGAGGGTAATGGGCTCACAGCACTCTCTCCCTCTCTGTGTCTCGTCTGTCTGTCTGTCTGTCTCTCTCTCTCACACACACACACACACACACACACCCTTCCAGATCAGGGGCTTCCCTTGGTCTACTCTGGCCAAAATCACGGTTCTGGAGGAAAGGAAGGAGTGTCACCCAGGACAGCACCAGCCTCTTCCCACTGTACCCTTGCTGCCCACCAAACAGTGCAGACGGGGGAGGACCGGGGACTTGGATCGAGGGCCCTCACCGTGGTGGCCGGAATGAGTCTTTGTTCCCTGGGTTCCTGGAGCCCACGGCCGAGGGGCACGGGCAAGCAAACCCCAGCAGGACCAACAGTCAGAGCCGGTGCCATGAGCCGCTGGCCACAATGACACGTGGCTCACAGCGTTTTGCATTTTAACCCAGGTGGAATGTCGTCGGGGCTCTGTCTCGAAGGAGGAAAAGAAACCTCCACAAACCAGCAGCCACTCAGAGGAACGACACAACTGTGAACAGCTGCCCCTCACTGCACCCCTCCACCCCCCCAAAACCCCTCAAGGGCTGGGCTTGTCTGTCCAGACACGTGCTGCCTTGCCAGGTCACCTGCAGTGGGACGTGGCTCCTGCAGGTGGCCTCTGTGTCCACCGTGTCCACGCTAACGGCTGCGGTCTGCATGTTTGCGCCCTTCCAGATCCGTGCAGTAAATCCTAACCCCCAACGTGATGGTCGCAAGAGGTGGGGCCTCTGGGGGGTGCTCAGGTAAGGAGGGTAGAGCCCTTGCGAATGGCGTTAGCGTCCTTATAAAAAAAAAAATAAGACCCCAAGGGCACCTGGGTGGCTCGGTCGGTTAAGCATCTGACTCTTGGTTTCGGCTCAGGTCACGATCTCGCGATTTATGGGTTCGAGCCTCATGTCAGTCTCCACGCTGATGGTGTGGCTCCTGCTTGGGATTTTCTCCCTCTCTCTCTGCCCCTCCCCTGCTCGCTTGCTCTGTCTCTTTCAAAATAAATAAATAAACTTAAAAAAAAAAAAAAAAGACCCAGAGAGTTCCCTGCCGCCTTCTACCACGTGAGGCCACAGCGAGAAGCCACGGCCGTCTGTGAGCCAGGAAACGGGCCTCGAAAGACCCCAGTTCTGCAAGCGTCCTGATCCTGGACTTGCAGCCTCCAGGACCGGGAGGGACAGACGCCGGCCGTGCAGAAGCCGTGCAGAAGCATGTGGTGTTCTGCTGTGGTGTCCTGAGCTGAGACGACCCTGTCTCACACTGTCACTTTCCCGGTCAGACCTCGAGGAACGGCACCTGCTACCTGCAGCCTCTTCCCACCTCCTGCTCTGCGATGTCTTGCGGTGTGGGCTCCCTCTAGAACTCGGGAGGGTGCTCTGAGGGTAGCTCTGAGGACCCCCCCCCCATCTCAGCCCTCCAGCCGCTGTGTGGTCCTCATCCTCCCCAGACCCTGACCTTGCCAGCACACGTGTCTCCTTGGAATGCTGGCCTCTCTCACACTGGGACCCTCGCCCCCTCCCCTCCAACGCCTCCGAAGGTATACACCTGCGGGTCCCTGGGTCTGTGCCCCCATTTCTTCCCCTGACCCTCGGGCCATGCCTCCTCTGCTGGCCAGCCGACCCTCCACCTCTCTGTCCTCAGCTCTGTCTCTCGGGCAGCCTTGGACTAGGAAGCTGGCCTGCCCGTCCTCGGAGGGGCCCTTCAGGTGCACCTGCAACTCCGAGGTGACATGGCCGAGCAGAGACCCCAAGGACAGTGGTGGAAAAGATGGTTCTTTGCCCCTCGCGCAGCTCCAGCCCCGAGGAACGCAGGAGGAGCGGGCCCCTGCCCCGTCCTGCCTCTGTGCTCGTGTCTCTGTCCCGCCTTCGCCTCCGTGTCTCCCCTCCCCCAACCGGGGGTGGCCTGTGGCCCAGGGGACCCGGGAGCCCCAGCTGGTGGATCCTTAGCCCCAGGTTTCAAGGGACCTGGGCAAAGGGTGGGGACTTTGGTGAGTGGAGCAGAAGTGGGTCTGGAAAGAAGGTGTCCTTTCCAGAAGTTTCCATGGAGGTTTAGTGTATCTAGGTGGCCACTGGCTGGTGGGACAGAGCAGGTAGGGGTGTGAAGGTGTGGGCACGCTGCTCTTTCGGGAAGTCTGACAGGAAGTAGGAAGGGGCTGCTGTCCGTCATCTATCCGTCCGTCCTTCCATAGAAACCGGAGGGGAGAGGAAGGGCACATAAGTAATAGAGGCCAGTGGTGACGGGAGAGGAACGGGGGGTGTCCTCACGGCCGTATCTGCAAGACTCAGGCAACCCCTCCCTCCCTTGTCATTGTCTTGCTTCATTTTTTTCATAAATTTTTAGCGTTTCATTTTATTTTTTAAGAGACAGAGACAGAGTGCCAGCGGGAGGAGGGGCAGAGAGAGAGGGAGACACAGAATCGGAAGCAGGCTCCAGGCTCCGAGCTGTCAGCACAGAGCCCGACGCGGGGCTCGAACTCACGGACCGCGAGATCACGACCTGAGCCGAAGTCGGTCGCTCGACCGACTGAGCCCCCAGGGCGCCCCTTGTGCTTCATTTTTAAACAATTATTCTATTCAAATCCCAGGACCGTTACCGTGCCGTGTAATACAATTCCGGGTGTACAATATAGGGATCCCGGGCTTACAGCGGATACCCCGTGTGCATCACAGCACGTGCACTCCGTCACCCCTCCAGGCTTCATTTTTATGCAACCTCCAGGAGGTAGATACTCACTACGGTTCTCCTTGACGTTAGCCCTTAGGCACGTACTTTCAGCCTGGGGATCGTGGTTTTCCGCCAAGGAGAACACTTCTGAATTCGCGTGCAGACCACCCCAGCGGGGCTGTGGTCAGCCGTCAGGGCGCGGCCGGGGCAGCAGGGGCCACGGGGTTGCAGCCACACCCTGACTCTGGGTCTGGCCTTTCCAAGCAGGTGACCCTGCCACCCTCACCTCCCCGAGGTCAGTTTCTTCCTGAGCGAGACCAGACTAATTGTTGCAAATACCCAGGAAATTCCTACATTACACTTGGCCCGTCGGTGACGCCCTCCAGCCTTTCTCCGCCTTTCGGTAAAATGCTTCGTTTCCAGGGGTGAGCGGTGTGACTTACGTGTCACCTGTTCCTGCGAACTAGCACTTTTTTCCAGTGCCTGGTTGTTTCCTTGTTGCTAAATCTGATCTTTGTTTTTAGAGCTTTCTCTTCAAGCGTTTCCAAGGGATACACAGCACAGCAGGAACTTCCCTGGGGAGTCCCCTCTTTTCTACCCCCCCCATCTTCCTCTTTCTTCAGGATTTACCACCCCCAATGGCTCACAGACATGTGACCTGATTTCCTGGTACCCCTAATCAACACACGATTCTCCTGTAGAATCATCAGCTGCTGCTTACTTCCTCCTTAACCCCTTCCTCTCCCCAAAACTCTGAGTAGATGCCCCCGTATTACTCAGATGTTCGTCTCGAAGTACGGAGTGGATTAGTCTGAAAAAAGGAGTCAAACCGGTTTTTATTTTGTGGGACCTCTTGCAGTCTTTTCAAGCAACCGTCAGTGCGCTTTTTAAACTCTGCCTCCCAGGGGCCGCGTTTCAAACCTGCTGGCAGGGTTCGCTGCTTGCCATTGGGATCTCCCTCCAGTGACACAAAATTCGGTGTCGTTTACATTGTGTGCGTTCTGGGACCCACCTGCTGTACCTGATCTTTAGGAAACATGTTACTTATGGATGTGGCAGTGTAATAGAAGTCATCGCCCTAATCCGATGAAAATCCATAATCGAGAAAGTCCATAATCGAGAAACTATGGCTTTTGATTGACGTTTAGATTCGATGCGTGGAGACAAATGGTGAGAAGGGGAAAAATGAATGAATCCTGATGTTTGAGCATATCCTTTTCTCTGTAAAACCCTGTCAAGGGCTTAGAATAAGGATGGAAACCCTAACTGAAGCTCACGCCAGCTCTCATCCACCCTCCAGGGTGAAGCACGCCCTTGCTCTTGCTCTCCCTCCCAGCCACGCCCACTGCTCACTCACTCCCACCTCGGGGACCCCACACATGCCGTTCCTTCTACCTGGACGCGCTTCACTCCTTTTTGCCGGAATCACCCTCAGCTCTGGCCTCAAAGCCTTCCTTCCTCAGTGAAGCTCCCCCTGACCTTTTGATGGGCTCAGATGCCCAGAATTCATGCGTTAACGGTGCGCATGCCTCTAGCAGTTGGCCTGTGGGACTAGGTGATGTCTGTGTTGTTCTCTGTCTACACCTGCTGCTGTCCCGTAAGCAGGCACGGTTCATACAGAGGCCGAGTGTGCTGAATGAAGGACTCACCTTCATAAACACTTTCAAGTCTATCCCAATGAATAAATCTGTGGCACCATTTTATGGATGAGGAAGTCGAAGCTTAGAGATAGTAAGTCTGTTGCCCAAAGGCCAACAGCTGGTGAATGAAAGTCTATTTTCCAAAGCCATTGAGCTAAAGTTTCCCCAAATGTTTCTTAAAACAGACCTGGCTTTCGCTGAGTTACCCGGATGAGCATGCTACTGTGGACTTCCCTCAGGGCTCCCTGAACCCTGGTTTGTAATCCAGAGGGCAAAGGGGTAATGCAGTCTTTCCGGGCTAATCCTAGGAGGAAAGGACAAACCGGGAGCTGAATTCTCGTTTCCTAGGTGGGGCTCTCCTGGAGGGAGGGGCTGGGGTAACAGCCCCCAGGCCTCTACCTCTGGGATCCCTTGTGGAGGACAGGGGTGATGGGAACCAGTGTCCCACACGGCGGTAGGCCTGTCCTGCGACATGGGGGAGGGGTTTTCACCTGCTTCTCCAGTGAAATAAAATGAGTGAATGAATTCTATCGGCCTTGCCAATAATGGTCTGGGTGCCACTTTTAAAGAATGGTTTCTATATGAAATGGGATTTTCTCACGAGGTATAACTTAACACAAACCTTATCGATCTTTTACACTTTAGTGAGAAGTAGTATTCACTTGCCCTCTGACACTAGCCGTATAGAAAAGAGAAGGGCAGGGAAGCACCTGGGTTATAACAGGCTCAGGGGTCTAAAACACTAGGAGGGAATGAAAGGGCCTGACTACAGTCTTTGTCCAATTTGCAGTCTTTGTTGGATGGGCCCCGTCTCCAGGAGTGACCCGGTACCCAAGAGCTGTAAAGAAGGGGGTCCCCAGAAGGAGCAAGTCGGGCTTGAGGATCCGCTCACTCCTGCCCACTCCCTCCTCTGTGGCAGGCGATGGTGAGCAGGTGTGATCCTAGCCCAGGAAACATGACACGGGTGTGACAGGCCCCCCAGGACCCCAAGCGGCTGCGTATATGCCCGAGACTGGCCCCGCTCTGGAGCCCTCCGGCACTCCTGTTTCCCAAGGCCACGCCGGGCCCCCCTGCCTTGCCCCCAAGCCCCATTTCGTCCTGACGGGCTGGCCGGGGTCTCATTCGGCAATTACGTGCCAGGTCCCGTTTGGGATCAGGATGTCGCAGTGGACCAACCAGCAGTGACCTGCCCCGGGGTGGGGGGGTTGCTGCTGGGGACTGGAGCCCACTCCTGGGGGGTGTGCCTCTGGAAGCCACACAGCGCCGAGCAAGGATCGTGCACCGGGGGTTACGGGGCCCTGCCCCAGTCGCCCGTGTGGTGCGGCCGCGGGGTCTGGACTCCCCGTCGTGGCCCCAGCAGGTGACTCTAGTCCCTGCAGGACTGAGTTCCCCTCCTCGCTGCCTTCCCCGCTGCAGGTTCTGCACCCTGGAGCCTCTGCCTCACCCGACGGGCCGTCACCCGACGGGCCGTGAGGCTTTGCACAGACCCTGCCGCCAGCGGCGTCTTCCTAACTTTACCGTAAATTGCCGGGAGCTGAGCTTCCAGAGCAAACACTCTGTTAGCTAGTGGGTCCCAGTTTGGGATACGAACTCTGGTTGTGGCCTCTCTGGGGCCATCAGCCGGCTCCAAACGCTGATGAGAGCCAGAGAGGCCTGGAGGACAGGCCCAGAAGGGAAACAGAGAGGGGAGAGATTGGCGGGTGGGCCTTTGGACCCCGGGGAGGGGGGCAGACTTGGGGGGGGGGCTCCTGCCGTGAGAGGGGTCAGAGAGCACAGTGCAGGCGCTCCAGGGAGGGGAGCAGAGCAGCCCCCAGCCTGGGGACCACCATGCGGAGGGGAGGGGCAGGAGCCATCGGGGAGGAGGCTCTGTGACCTCACTAGCACTTTCTGGGTGTTTCACGGTGGTTCGTGCGAGTCTATGGCACGTAGCGGCGAGCATTTGAATCGCGACTCGGAATTCCCGGTGATTTTACAATGCTGTAAAACACTAGACTTGGTTCCTATGGCTCCTGTAAGGTACACGGGGCCACTATTTCCATTTTATGGAAGGCGCTGCGCAAACACACAAGCGTTCCCTGGTCACACAGCCCCTCACGACTAAGCACAGAGACTGAATTCCGGAACTGCCGGATCCCAGGGTGCTGGCAAAGTCCACAAGATGGGTTCCTCCAGGCTGACGCCTTTGGGCCTGTTTCGTCCCCTTCCTGCGTGCAGGGCGCCCCCTCCAGAGAGCAAGGATGAGCACAGAGGCCCAGGGAAGCGGGGAAGCCCGGGGAAAAGGCGAGCGGGCAGAGGTGGTGAGGCAGCGGGTGAAAATGTTGGCTTGCGGCCTCATCCAGGCGGCATCGGGAGGTTCCCAGACCCCAGACAGGACACCTGCGGGCTGCTCCCTGACCCTCTGGCTCTCAGGTGCCGGCCCTGAGCCCGGGCGAGCTTCCCTAACACCCCACTCGTCTCCTTACGGAGCCCCCAGGGTGTCCTCCAATCCCCTCTCCTAAAGCAGGCCTGGCGATCACCCGGACAAGGGAGGTGTCCCGTCCTAGAGCCCGTCTTCTCGCAGACACACTCCCTGGAGACATCCAGACCAGCGGGAGACGGCGTGTCTCCCCTCCGGAGGGGCTGGGGGCCTGGGTGAGTCCTGCGAGTGGGGACAGGGCCCCCTGGTACAGATGGAGCTTCACAGAGCAGGTGGTAAAGCATCAGGTCCTCCGAGGGGGGGGCCGAGGGGGGCCCACGCGGACAGCCGGTGTCTCCTACAATGACAAAATGACAAATGAATGACACGTAAACCCACTGCGCCCAGGAAGCCAGCCGGCAAGTGCTCCCGGAGCGAGCTTGCCGTGGGTGGAGGGGAAAAGTCTCGTATGACAAGTCGTCACTACTGGGGCCCAAGTTCACTATTACGTGGGGGAGGGGAGAGGTAGCACAGGTAACATCCCCAGAAACAGCACAAGGGGACACCAGGGCCTCCTGATGAGGTGCACGTTTCTGCCCCAAATGCATCACCTGAACCCAACCGCGAGGAAACACTGGAAAACGCACATGGAAGGGCATTGTACTAAATAACTGGCCAGCACTCCTCGAAAGAGCCAAGATCCTAAAAGGCAAAGAGGAAAAAGGACAAGAGAAACCGGAATAAAGGAGATTAAAAAAGCATGACAGTGACACACAGCTTGTGACTCTGGACCAGAAAAAGGACATCCAGGGTGCACTCGGGGGGTCTGACTGTGTATGCAGGTGAGACCGCGGCATCAGATTGATTTCACCCCGGAGTTTGGTGATGCACTGTGGTGTGGACGGCCTCATCATCTGCGGAATCTGAGTGAGTGCAGAGTATTCAGGAATTCTGTGTCCCTTGTTTGCAACATTCTTGGGCCTCTAGAATTATCTCAAAGTGAAAAGTTAAGCGTTGAAAACATTTAATAAAGCAAGCCGAAGGATACATTTCTTTATTTGTTTTAAAATGTCTATTTACTTTTGAGATAGACAGAGATCGTGCACAAGCAGGAGAGGGGCAGAGAGAGACACACACAAAATCCAAAGCAGGCTCCGGGCTCCAAGCTGTCAGCACAGACCCAGCGCGGGGCTCAAACTCACGAACTGTGAGATCACAACCTGAGCCAAAGTCGGACGCTTGACCGACTGAGCCACCCAGGTGCCCAGGAAGGATATATTTTATTTTCTTATTTTTTTTTAAAAAAACGTTGATGTTTATTTATCTCTGAGAGACAGAGAGAGGGGGAGACACAGAATCCAAAGCAGGCTCCAGGCTCCGAGCCCGACGCAGGGCTGAAACCCACGAACCATGAGATCATGAACTGAGCCGAAGTCGGTCACTTAAGACTGGAAGACTAGGAGGACAAAAAGATGGAAAACACTTGGGAGAAACGGAGTCCCAGAAAATGGGGTAAGAAGATCTAATGATTATCTAAGCGGAATTCTATAAGGATATAATAGGGACAGTGGGAAAGCTGCAATACTCAACAAGATAATGGCTAGGAGCTTTCCACACCGTTCACAGACATCAACTCATAGACCTAGGAGGCCGAATGAGTCCAAAGCAAGTAAATAGAAAGGAAATGCATATCTAAACACATCATAGAAAAACTGCAGAGCACCAACAGAAAAGAAAAATCATGAACACAGACTCATACTTAAAATTGGAAAGGAACAGGGGCGCCTGGGTGGTTCAGTCGGATGAGCATCCGACTTCGGCTCAGGTCATGATCTCGCAGTTCGTGGGTTCGAGCCCCACATCGGGTTCTGTGCTGACCTCTCGGAGCCTGGAGCCTGCTTCGGATTCTGTGTTTCCCTCTCTCTCTGCCCCTCCCCTGCTCATGCTCTGTCTCTCTCTCTCAGAAATAAACATTAAAAAAAAAAAAGTTATGATAACCAAGGCAGAGCGGTATTGGCCTGGGATAGACAAATGGACCAGTGTAATAGAACAGCATCCAGAGGTAGACCCACACTTATCTGTTTGATTGATTTTTGACAAAGGAGCCAACGCATTTCAGTGGAGAGAGGACAGCCAGGAAGCTGAAACAAAGGATATCCATATAAAAAACAAAACAAAACAAAACAAAAAAACCATGCCGCAGCCCCTCCCTTACACCAGACGCAAAAATTAATTCGCAGTGGATTATTGACTCAAATGTAATAACTAAAAGACCAAACCTTTCTCTCCGAGCAGGCAACGATTTTTTAAGCAGAGCACAGAAAACACTGGACACGAGAGATCAAAATTGATCATTAGATTTCATTTGGGATCCTTCTAATAAAAATCATGAGGCAAATGAACAGGCAACGCGCAGACCGGGAGAAAATATCCCTAATCCATACATCTACCAAAGGACTTGTATCCAGAATATACAAAAAGCTGCTACAACTTGATAACACTCATGATGGTTATAGTCTTCTGGTTTCAGAAACACAGTTTCCTATACACTTGTCAACGTTTCAGTAATAAATAGAGTCCAAGCATGGGTTAGCTGGATTCTCTGTTTAGTCTTACGCAGGCTGCACTCAAGGTATCAGCTTGGCTGTGTTCTCATTTGAGGCTTGACTGGAGAAGGATGTCTTCTAAGCCCACTCTGACTGCACGCTTCCTTGTAGTCGTTGGGCTGAGACCTCAGTTTCTCATCAGTTTTGGCCAGAGGCCACCTTCCGCCCTTAGAGACACCCCAGATTCCTGCCACCCAGGGCTACCCAGAAAGATCCCTTGTTTCCTCAAAGCCAGCAAGAGAGTGAGGGTGAGGTTGGGGCGGGGGGTGGGGAGGAAGGAGAGAAAGGGGGAAGGGAAGACAGAGAGGGAGGAAGTCCAACAAGGACGCTGAAGCCTTATGCGATCGTGACCACATACACCCGGACACCACGGTGGTGTTCACTGGTTAGAAGCAAGGTGTACATCTCCCCACACTCAAGGGGAGGGAGTCACCCCAGGACTGGGGGGTGGTCACAGGGGCCACTTCAAGAGCCTGACTACCACCGAAGCAAGTATAGATCCAACTTTTACTGGACTTTCTGGAAAAGCTGTAATATACCAGTAGAGCTATAACAAATAAACAGAATTGAAAAATGTGAAGGACACAGAAATTATTCTGTGGATAGAAAAAACATTTTTTTTTAATGATCGTGAGTACTTTGGCCAGATTAAAATGATAAAGCAAACGCTGCATGACCTGAAAGAGAAGCTATCAGAGAAAAAGAAAGCATGTATGTAAAATATCAATCTAATAGTCAGTATAAAATTTCAAAAATTAGATTGTAAATAAAGGCAAGGAAAACTCTCAGAAAATAGAAGCTCACCACATTTCTAGTTTTTTCTTCCCCATATCTCAAATCAATAAAAATATAAATAGTGTATTCTCAGTATTTAAAAGTTATGATGGAAAATTCCAGAAGACATGAGGTGAGCTTTGGGGAATGGAATGGGTAGGGGTAAGGGAGGGAAAAGCTGTGTTATGATGACCCTACTTTGTGTGTAATAATATTGCTTTGATTTGTAAGATACATACATTTGGAAAAATAAGACCATTGTTAGCCAATAATGGCACCAGAGCTGCAACCAGACAATGAATGACAAATCTAAGAGGACTCACAGTCTGGCATATTTGGGCAAACATAAAATGGTCGAGATTGTGGCCCCCAGCCTTATGGATTCAGACCCCTGGCTTTTGAGTGGGTGCTTTTGCAGCAGTAGACTCACATTAATCAACTTAATAGACACCACTGTATAAACCAGAACAATAACTTACGATTTATAATAAAGTATACAATTGCCTGAGGGACAATTTTTTCACCATGGACACTTGGCCTAGGAAACTAAACACTAACCAGAAAATTGCAATGGTGGATCTGGACCCCAAACAAAGGAGTTGGTTGAATGAATGGGGTGTAAAGGATGTTTTGACGGAAGAGTCTTATCTGGGGTACGGGAATAGTCACAGTCCTTGCCCTGGACTGTGCTTTATGAGCCCAGTCAATGTCTGTCTCTGTGGCTATCTTTTTTCTCTGCTTCCTTTAGCTGATAAGCCTGCCCCGCATTCACACACCCAATGAGATTAAGACATTACAGCATTCAGGTCATTGTTGGGACTCAGGGCAGGCTCAGTCGGTAGAGCATGTGACTCAGTCTAGGGGTTGTGAGTTCAAGCCCCAAGTTGGGTGTAGAGATTACTTAAGACATTACATCATTCAGGTCATTGTCAAGTCAAGCTTTCTGGGAGCTATTCTGTACGATTAAGAAAGTTTTGCATATCTTTGCCCTCATGAGCTCTTTCCCTGTTTCAGTTTTACTCTCAGAGGGCATTCTTAGTTTTTAGTTTCAAGTACTTGAAAAGCTGCTCAACTATATTCCCAAAGCACCAAAACAGTTACAAACAGTGTGTTAGCTAAAATAATCCTAAGTTTATTATTCATCTGTCAGTCAAATTAAAGAGTGATCTTTGAAAATAAATTTGTCTAGGCCTGCTTTAAGTTCCTGTTTCCATAACTTTAAAATAGTCTTTTTGCCCTAGTTATCTGAGAGTGATAATAGAGTATTTTTTTAGAGCACTTCAGCTTCCTAATAAGAAAGCTCATACAAACTATGAGCTCAGTTCCCTATAAAATGAAGAGAAAAACTAAATTACCGCCTCAGCCTCTATTTCTTCAAATGTTGCTCTGTCTGTTCTCTCCTTTCCTTCTGAAATGCTGTGCTTTCATTGTAGCCCCCTCGTCTTGTACCTCCTTTGTCTTTTCCATCATCTTTCTCTGCCTGCTTCCATCTGCATATTTTCTTTGGCTTATCTTCCAGTTTATATATTCTCTCTTCAGCTGGGTCTAACCTGCTGCAAAACACACTCATTGTGTGATTAATGTGTTCCAGTTCTAGAATTTTTACTTTGCCCCAAACTGTTCTCGCTTTTTTAAAGTTTTCAGTTTTCTGTTAAGAATTTTAAACCTTGCCTTTTAAAACCTTGAACACCATAAGCATAATTACTTCAGAGATTGTGTTTGAAAATTCTTTCCTCTAGAGCCCTTGTGTGCCTCTTTTGATTGCCTGGTGTTTTTGCTCATTCTAATTTATGGTGTGTTGTCCCCTCATGTTTCTGGTTATCTCGGATAGGGTGCTAAACATTGTATTTCAGGGGTTGCTTAGAAGTAGTTTGAGGGCTGGTAGGATGTCACCTTTCTCCAGAGGTGACTTTCTTTTATTTCAGCCAGGCACCTGGAGGTACCATCAACCTGGGATCACCTTAATACAATCTCAGTGGTTGACATACTTGGGACCACTTGGGGAACTTGAAGTTGAGTGGTGGTCCATGTGGGGGCTGAGTTACTTTTTCTTTCTTCTGACCTCTAGGCTGTGACCCACTGGGCTCCCAACTCAATGCTTCAGGGAGTCATGGAGACCCAAACTTGGCAGGCCTGGATTCCTACTCTTGACCTCCTGCTTCCCAAGGTGGCCAAAGTGCTTCTCAGATTCTGGCCTCCTCTTCCTGAATCAGCAGAAACCCCCAGGGCAGAGGCAGCACCTAAGGCTGACCATTTCTCTGCGGGTTTCCACCTTCTCCTGGATATTTACCCATACCATTTTATCACCTTGTTAGGGCTCCAATTCCTGGAAACAGTGTTCAAAGACATTTTACCCACTTGTTTTCATTTGGGGCTCTTGGTCCAAACTCTCTCTTCAGTCGAAATAACCGGAAGTCGATCTCGCTCAAAGCCACGATGAATAAACGTGACTTATCACATGCTCTCTTTTCGTTACTATATATTCCTCTGAGTCTCAGACATACAGTGCTCCACACTTCAAATATTTATATCTCAGTTTATACAATCCACAGCCATTCATTTTAATAAACTCAAAGACCAAAGTGTTAATTATGAGTCACGCTGCAACAGTGGGTCATTTGTATTCTTTGTGATCCATTCGAGATTATTCTTCATAACCTTCACATCTTCAAACAACAGGAAGTGGGGTTATTTATTTCAAACAAGAAAAACACACAGAAATATGGAATGGATCTGAATAAACAGGTGGATCTGTTAAAGTGAAATGTGGCCCAAAGTTTTAAGAGAGGGTTTGTAACACAAACATACCCGCTTACACCTCTTCTGTTGGATGTGGGTTGTTGTGGGATCACAGAGGGGGCACAGTTAGCCTTCACCAAAGGTGGTGACATGTATGTATCTGATCATGAGCGATGATCTCACGGCCACAGCAAGCTTCTCCAGCAGTTACTTATTCTTTAAAAACAAACAAACAAAACAGAAGAGTGCTGAGACACATCTTCTCTGTCGCACCACAGCTGGGGCACCTGCTCCCCTAAAATGGGGGCTCCCCGGCCTCAGGGACTCTGTGCATTGAAATTCACTGTCATTCTGTCAGGGCTGCAAAAGATAATTTCCATTATTTGCAGAATCAATGAACAAAGGCCAACATTGCCAACTGTCCGTTCCAGGAAGTTCCTCCAGGGGCAGCCACAGTGGACATGGGGGCAGTTAGGGTGTTGGGGTTTGCAGGGACCCAGGTCTGGGCTGCTCTGTTTCCTTAGGAAGTGATTTAGGATAATATGCTAATGATGATGGTTGGGCTCAGCAAACCCAGCACATGCCACGGTGAATCCGGCTGGGGGCCAAGTCAATGGCTTTCAGGATTTCCTTCCTCACGTCCGAGGGGCACTGCCCTTGTTTCCACCAGCTCCTGAAAGCCATCCAACAGCAACCTAGGTCCTCGGCAGGTCTGCCCCCATGGGTGTTCGGGGTCTCTGGCTTTCCCCGAGAGCAGAGCGGGAGGTATTTGGGGCTTCAGGAAGCCAGAAGACCAGCTGCCTTGGACGGGGGATACGGAGACCCAGGGGTGGGGCTGCCTGGCCGGGCTGCGGAGGCGGAAGGGGAGCCGGGGCATCCTCTTTGGGGACTGGCAAGAAGTCTGCAGCCTGGAGAGGGCCAGAAAGAGGGGCCCACCGGACAGGTTGGAGGAAAAGCAGGGGAGGAGGGCGTGGCCAGAGCCGGCCTCAGTTTCTCTCTCCTTGGAGTGGGAGACTGCACTTGGCCACAGAGGACTCGGGCTCCTGACAGCTCTTCCCCTGCCTCCCTGCTGAGCTGACGTGACCCAGTTCCCCACCTTCCTGAGTCCCCCGGCCCAGTGACTCCCCCAGGTGCACACCAGACAGAGCACACTGTCCACCCGGGAGGGACACAGCCATGGAGCCGGTGGGTGCAAATGTGCTCTGCGTCCCACGTGAGTCAGGGGCAGGCTTGGCTGAAAGTCGTCTGGGACCAGGAAAGTGGGATGCGGCCGGGCCTTATGGGACAGCTCTCTCCACACCGTCAGCTGGTGCTCCCCCGACCTGTGGCCCGGGGACACAGCCACCAATACGGAATCACGGGGAGTCAGAAAGCACCTATACGTCCCCAAACCAGAGTCGCAAGGGGCAAGGCTCTGCATCATTCCTGACGTCGGGCGGAACCCCACGGGGTGATGTCTGTAATCACTGAGGAACCACGTCCCAGAGGCTGTGATGGGTGCCGGGGCAGGTCGCCCGAGGCCCAGCAGCCGGTGTGCACTTTCTGGGCAGGGGAGAGGGCTGCGTGGCACCCGCCCGTGGCCTGCTCTGCCTGGCACTCTGGGGATGTGCCTGGCTCCCCGGGGCCAGCCACAGGGCTGTGCCTCTGTTTATTCCTCGTTTACCTGGTTCTGAGGGCTGGCAGGCTGGCAGACATCCAGGACGGGCAAAGATAAAAGGTGGACCCAAGCCCGGGGGTGAAGACAGCCGCGGAGGGAGGGAGTCAGGGCTGCGGCTGGGCCCCAGCGTCTGCTCCCTGCCAACCAAGTCCTCAGCCGAATGCAGGCTGTCCACAAGGCCCCCACTGCCTGGTCGTCAGAGGCATTTGCCCGGCCCTCCCCGGGGCCTTGAATCTTGGGTGTGCTTGACCTCCAGGGAGCAGGCCACATCTGGGGGGGTCTTGGGCCCAGACCCTCACAGAGGATGGGGGGACACGAGCCGGAGGCAGGGTGGTGAGGGCTGGGGATGGCGTCCATGAGGGGACTCCCTGGATGGAAGGAGCCTGGCCCACCCCGGGGAATATTCTGCAGAGCAGCAACAGGCCGTCCACGCCTCCCAGCCCACAGGGGACCAGGAGCTGAGCCTGGATGGGGGAACGGCGCCGGTGCCTGCCGGTGGCGCCCTGCCCTCCCCCACACTCACCCCGAGCTCCGTGTCTGTTTGCTCGTGTCCTCCCAGGTCTTCCGCTGTCCCCAGGGCCTGATCTGGGGCCTCCCTCCCTCCCATCAATGACACTGGGACGAAAGGCCCGTTGTCCCTGGCTTCTCTGTTGATTTCCTTACGGGTCCAGGGGAGCACCCGTCTCCCCAGACACAGGCCGAGGCAGGATTGGAGCGGGAGCCCCAGGGGAGGCGACCACGCCGTGCGGTTCTCTGGGGGTCCGCAAGGTGCGAGTTCGGGGCCGAGGCGCAGGCACTGGCAGGGGCGTCTGGCAGGAAGGTCCACCAGGGTGAACGGGGCCAGGGACCTCAGACCCAGAGATGCTGCTGGAGGATGCAGGTGACGGCGGTCCTGGGTGGGACTCTGGGGAACGTGCACGGGTGTGAACTGGGCCCCGGGAGGCTGCGGACCCCACTCTCCACCGGAGATCAGAGACAACTTTGTTTTGCCTGTGTGCATGGGGATTGTAACGGCTTCCTCGTGGCCACGGCGAACCCGTGGGGCCGTGCCCAGCACATTGCCAGGGCTGGGTCAATATTTGCCACTTTTTTCTCGCATGTTTGTTTTCTAACAGTAAACACCCCTGGATTTAGATTTACCTCTGGGGGAAAAATGGGTCAGGGAACTTGGATCCAGAATGATGTTGCTCTGAGGGGCACTGGGTTTCCGCCCTGACTGTGGTCAGAAAGCCAGTATCCAGGGGCGCCTGGGGGGCTCAGTCAGTGGAGTGTCCAACATCGGCTCAGGTCACGATCTCACAGTCCCTGAGTTCGAGCCCCGCCTCGGGCTCCATGCTGACAGCTGGGAGCCTGGAGCCTGCTTCAGATTCTGTCTCCCTCTCTCTCTGCCCCTCCCCCACTCGCACTGCCTCTCTGTCTCTCTCTCTCTCAAAAATAAACATTAAAAAAATTTTTTAAAAAATAAAGAAAGCCAGTGTCTGAACTGAAAATCCCGCTAAGCAGGCTAGAGCAGGTGGGACGGGCCTGAGGGGCACGTGGGGGGCCACGGGCGCTCTCAGACCTTCTGCCCTATCAAGAACCCTCCCACACAGTCCAGAGAGAGCTCTCGGGCACACGGAATTCTCCAGATCACTCCAACAAATGCACTGGCCTCCAACGTCCTCCGTTATTTTAGGTGAAAATTCTATTAACATGCCCTGAAGAGTGGGGGGAATTTAGCGGGAGGACCGTGTGACTATTTTCGTAAGACATGGAGAAAACACGGCCTGATGGCGTGTGCTGACCTGTGCCCGCCCTGGATTTCCTGCTTTTTAAAGCATATGCCCTCCCCCCGCGCTGGACAGAGATTCTGGCTTCCTCACTTACCCACCAGGGCGGACGCCGCTGGCTGCCAGCCCAATATCCAACCCCCCACGTCCTAACTAATAGGGCAGATAAGGCGCCCAGGTAAAAAGAGTCAGCTTTCCAGACTCTCTGAAGCTAGAGGTGGCCGTAGGAACCTTCTGGCAAACCTGCTACGGCTTCTGGGGAAACTTTACTTCCCTGGAAGAGACACCATCCCCCTTCTCCCATTCTTTCTTTCTCCTTGAACCACGGGAGCAATGCCCGGAGCTACAGCAGCCACCTTGTAATTACGAAGCAATGATGTGGGGAATAAAAGCCAGCAGTAAGGGTGATAGAGGAGGGGGATGGGGAGAGCAAGGGGGTCTGATGGCACCGTGGGGCCACTGTCCCCAAGCGGGGCCGGGGTTAGTCAGGGTGCGTGTTATTTGCAGGGGAACGAGGGTTCGTATGGGGGGCTTTATAACGTGATCAGAAGACACCAGGGTTGAAGCCGGGGGGACGTGCTGGCCGTCCCTGTATTGCTGCTGACGAGGACACGGGAGTTGCGTGGCAAGGACACTCACAGGAGCCCCCTGGAGGAGAACTGAAGGCTGAAATGCTGTGAGGTCCCACCTCTCCCAGGACCCCCACACGTGGCCGGATGTGTGGCATGGCCGTGGTTCTGTGGGCTCCACCAGCGAGGTGCCTGACAAAGAGACAAAATCTCTGCTTCTCTGGCCCTCAGTTTCTGTTTGTTGGATTGCGTTTCTTTGTTCTTGACTCTAAATTCGGGTTTCTTCCTCATCTAGTCTCCACGCCCGGCTGAGGCGGCAACATGGCCGGGGGTAGGGGGGCTCCCGGGAAGCCTGCCCAGAAAGCCTGCCACGGAAAAAATGCCCTTGGCAACATGGCCAAGGGTGGGGGGGGGAGGGGGGAGCAAGAGAATTCGTTGGAAACCCTCTTCCGCCTCTGATACAAGGCCACGTACTGTTGGGGATGGTGGTGGGGAGGTGTTTCCACATAAGACAGAACTATTTTTACCGAAGTGTTTTGTTTTTCTTCCTGTTTTACAAGAACGCACACGAGGTATAACAGGGGTTGGTATGAACTCAGTCACCCCGAACCCAAATATTTACATTCCAGGTACCTGAGTCTTTCTCTCACGCCTACTGGATGCAGTCAGGTGCCAACAGGTATACGGGAAAAAGTGCCCTGCCCCGAGATGGGGACGGCGTGGGGCTCCTGAGGGCGGTCATTGGAGGGGCATGTTCTGATCTGCCTCCTACTTATCAGCGATTCTTACTTCCTGTGCACAACCTTGACTGCTCCTAGCACAGTCAGGGGTGGAAGGTGGAGAAGACAGGCTGGGGCTAACTCCGCTCTAAACAGCAGAGAACCCCCCCTTGTTCCCCTCCCCCCATCCAGGGCAGCCCCACCAGGCTGTTGGTGCTGAGGAAGTCGGGGCCAGGCCAGGATTTGTATCGCTGGCTTCAGACCTGGCGTTTGTATACGATCGGTGCTCAATGCTTGGTTCACTGCGGTCTCCCTTTTCTGTTTGGAAGAAAAGGGACTGCTTTTGCCTTAAGGAAAGGACTCTTATTTGCACGTGAAACCCAAACAGAAATCTGGTGGTGCTCCGGGCATCCGGGCATCTTGGTGCAGCTTGAGGATTTCACGTAATTCACATCACAGCGCGTTTGATGCTCACCATGGGCCCATTTGGGAGAAAGTACTAGAGAATAACGCACACACACACACACACACACACACACACGCACACATCCTAGGTCACAGGTAATCAAGACTGAGGTCTCACCCATAGTAAAGACGCCCCGTTATTTTATGTACCTCAGCAAAACTAACAGGGGCCGACTAGGTACACGCTGGCACGTCATGTTCTGAAAGATCATCTCCCCCTTTCAGGGGTCTTAGAATGTGGCCTTGACTCAGCGAAAGAGTTCGTTATCTTGACTCGATGGGTGACGCCACGCGGGAGAGACCAGATTCACACGCCTGAAATAAACTTAAAAAACGAAGACAATCCACCGTCATGAGCTACACGGTTTGGCAGAGGTGACAGGTGGTGTCGGGGTTCAGAAAGGAGGGGTGCCAGCCGGTGCTGAGAGACGCGGGAGGCTTTGGAAAGAAGGTGAAGTTATTCGAGCCCCCAAAGGGGAAGCTCTGGGTGAAACGGGAGTCCAGGAAGTCGAGTTGTGGGCAGGACTTGGCACTTTGGCGTGGGGTGGGCACAGCAGGGGCAGTGGGTGTTCAGGAGGCCAGTCAGACGACTGCGGCACAGGCCGCGAGGGTGGGGACGCCTGTCACCCGTACAGGACACCCAGCAGGCACGGAGCTCTCCGTGAGCTGTCACATCTCATGCCCATAACGGCCCCGGGAGAGAAGCAGGCTTCCCGGGAGCCAAGCCTGAGATAAGGATGCGTGCACAGAGTGGTGCACTCAGGAAGAGCGTCCAGGAGGGGGGAAGGCAGAGAGGGGAAGCAGAAGGTAAACTAGGCCAATAGGAAGGAGCCGGGCTGGTCCCTGTCAGCCCGGGGCTGGCGCAGCGTGGGTGGGCATAAAGCCCCAGGCGTTGCGGACTCAGTCAGATGTGTGGTGACAGCTATGCTCTCAGGAAAGCCAGGACAGGGATGGGGGGGGGGGGGGTGCTGTTAGAAGCTGTCTCACAGAAGCCAGGGGAAGCACGCAGGTGTGGTGGGTGACGGGGTCGGAGGACATCTGGGAGCAGCACCAGCAACATTGGCCACAGCAGGCGTCATTACCCTCCTGTACAGATGATGCGTCAGAAACACCCAAAAAAGTGATCGCAGTCCCTATGGGGACGTTGTGAGGACCCAGAAACACGTTCTCTCACTCCGGTTAAAGCACTTCGTGCATTTATCCATTCAATGAACAATGACTTCTTATTATTCACTTGTGAACCTGAAAAATAAAACTGCTAGTTGTTTTACCAGCAAAAGAAGACGGGCGTACTTGGGAATAGCAGAGAATTACAGTCTCAGACAAGTTAGCTAGGGCAAAGCCATGGGCAAGTCTGGATAATGGAGGAGCGGAGGCTCTTTTGTAGATGAAAGTGAGGCTGAGGGTGTTGTAAGCACAAAGCTCATTGGCGTAAACTGGGAGCTGGAGGTGTCGTGGCTTCTTATTGGCTGGGCTGTTGCCCTGGGAGGGAGAGACGTCCTTCTTCCTCCTGTAACGTAGTAGCTAAGGGCAGGGCATGTCTCTTCTGTTGGCTTCGCAATGGAAGATGAGTGGTGGGGCTGAGAGCTCCCCTTCCCGGCCCCCTACTCCATTTTAGTGAGGTCTGTCTTTATTAATTTGCACCCACCCTTTCACTACACCCAACTTACTGGGTAAAGGGTTTGCTTGCATGGGAGAGAAATTGGAATTATAATAGGGAATACAGAACCATTGGTGAACCGTAGAATTTTTCAATTATCTTGTGTTCCCTTTGTTCTACATGAAGATGGGTAGATGATGGATAGATAGAGACCAACAGTCGAGCCCTATCTCACACCGTATACAAAAATCAGCTCAAAGTGGATCAAAGGCCTAAATGTAAGAGCTAACATCATAACATTCTAAAAATAAAACACAGGGACAGATCTGCATGACCTTAGATTTGGCGACAGTTTCTTCGACATGAAACCAAAAGCACAGGGAACAACAACAAAAATGTGTGGACACCCTGGACTTCATCAAAATTAAAAAAGATTTATGTATCAAAGGACGCTATCAAGAGAGTGAAAAGACAATCCACAGCACGGGGAAGATATTTGCAAATCCTAACTCTGAGGAGGGCCTAGTGTCCAGAATGTGTAACTCCTGTCGCTCAACAACAAAAAGACGTACAACCCGATTGAAGATGGGCTGGACACTTTGGTGGACATTTCTCCAAAGGAGATACACAGGTGGCCAACAAGCACCCAAAAGGATGCCCCGTGTCATTGGTCATCGGGGAAATGCGCGTCCAAACCACAAGAAGATGCCACTTCACGCCCACTAGGATGGCTCCAATGTTTTTCATGCCGAACACAATAGAACCGATGTTGGGGAGCCCACGGAGGAACTGGGGTCTCGCACCTCACTGCTGGGAATGTAAAATGGCGCGGCTGCGGTGGAAAGTGGTCTGGCGGTTCGTCAAAACGTAGACACAGGGTGACCATCTGCCCCAGCCATCCCTCTGCTAGGTATATACACCCAAGAGAACCGAAAAGAGCTATTCCAACAAAAACTTGCACAAAAATGTCCACAGCATCACTGTTCACGACAGCCAAGAGGTGGAAACAACCAAATGTCCACCGACTGGCGAACGGGTAAGTACAATGTGGTCTCCCTGTTTGGTGGAATATTACTCAGCCATGAACAGGAGCGGAGCACGGACACCTGCTACAACGCGGACAAACCTGGAGAACATGATTTTCAGTGAAAGTAGCCAGACACAAGAGGCCACATGCTGCGGGATTCCTTGTTTGTGGAATGTGTGGGACGGGCAAACCCATAGAGACAAGAGCAGATTAGTGACTGACGGGGGCTGGGAGAGGGGCTCCGAGATAGTGCAGGATTTCCTTCTGGATTGATGAGAATGTTCTGGAAGTAGAGGGTGGTCGGGGTTGCACAACATTGTGACTCCGCTAAATGCCACTGACTTGTACATTTTAAAACAGTTAAATGTTTGGGTGCTTGGGTGGCTCAGTTGGTTGAGCATCTGGCTCTTAGTTTCGGCTCAGGTCGTGATCTTGGTGTCGTGGGATCAAGCCCCATGTCGGGCTCCACACAGAGTGTGGTGCCATCTTGAGATTCTCTCTCTCTCCCTCTACCACTCATGCACGCTCTCTCTCCCTAAAAAAAAAAAAAAATGTATATATATATTGAAATGGTAAATTTTATATTATGTCTTCACACACACACACACACGCACACACACCCCACAACTGCTAAGGGATTTCTAGGAGTGAGACCCCACACTCAGCAGCACTGGAGATTATCAACACTATATATTTTGGCTGATCTGACAGGTGGGACATTTATGCTTTAACTCGAGAAACTTTATTAATGAGCTCAGATAGCTTTCCATACGCTTACTGGAAATTCGAGTGTTTTGAATGTTGTATTTGATTCTTTTGTACCTTCTCCTGCCTTGGTTGTGGGGACTTTTAAATTCCGTATTCTTTCATCCGTCATGCACACCGCCAATATTTTCTGGCAGTTGGGTATCTTCGGTTTGCATGCCGAGAAGATTCCCTTTGGGTTTTGGCGGAAAGGACACCGGTGATGGCGGATCGGGGCCAACTCCCTGCGTTTCCCACCCGCGACTCTCTCGGGTCCCCGGCGCATGTACATTGCCTGCGTTCTGTGGTCAAGTTTGACTCTCTCGTGCACGTCTTACCCTCTTAACATTCCTTGTAGGCGCTTCACGGCTTGGCCCGCAAGGGCCCTGGGTGTCTGTCCCTCGGAGCGTCTGGCGGGGGGGACGTCGATCGCACACTGAGCGGCGGCATGAGTGTGACGTTAGAAACCGTGACAGTCACCCAGCAAAACCTGCCTCGAATATTTCTGGAGCCAAACAAAGGACACAGAAAAACAGCGTCCTACAACCAACTCACAAGACGACTGAGTAAAATCCAATCGTAGAAAATAAAGCAGCGCTAATGAGGGCTTACCCTGCAAGCAGCTCTCAGACCAACAAGGAAGGAGGCGTGTGAGCCGTCGGCTGGGACAACACGCAGCCGGGAGGTATAAAAGCCGACGGACAGCCGGAGCTCCTCACACACACACACACACACACACACACACTCACACCCACTCCCTCCTGCAGCCCCACCGCCCCCGCCATGGCCGCGTCCACCCTGTCCGTCTGCTCCAGCGACCTGAGCTATGGCAGCCGCGTCTGCCTGCCCAGGGCCTTGGACTCCTGCCCCGACTCCTCCTGGCAGGTGGACGACTGCCCAGGGAGCTGCTGCGAGCCCCCGTGCTGCGCCCCGGCCCCCTGCCTGACCCTCCTGTGCGGCCACTCCTCTCCCTGCCAGGGAGACTGCTGCACCCCTGCGTGCTGCAAGCCCGTGTGCTGCACCCCTGTCTGCTGCAAGCCCGTCTGCTGCACCCCTGTCTGCTGCGAGGACTCCCCCTGCTCAGCCCCCTCCTGCTGCCAGCCCAGCCCCTGCTGCAGACCCTCCTCCTGTGTGTCTCTACTCTGCCGCCCCGTGTGCAACCCCTTCTGCTGCACCCCTGTCTGCTGCAAGCCCGTGTGCTGCACCCCTGTCTGCTGTGAGGACTCCCCCTGCACAACCTCTTCATGCTGCCAGCCATCCTGCTGCACCTCCTCCCCCTGCCAGGAAGACTGCTGCACCCCTGTGTGCTACAAGCCCGTCTGCTGCACCCCTGTCTGCTGCGAGGACTCCCCCTGCTCAGCTTCCTCCTGCTGCCAGCCCAGCCCCTGCTGCAGACCCTCCTCCTGCGTGTCTCTACTCTGCCGCCCCGTGTGCAGGCCCACCTGCTGCACCCCTGTCTGCTGCAAGCCTGTCTGCTGCACCCCTGTCTGCTGCAAGCCCGTCTGCTGCACCCCTGTCTGCTGCAAGCCCGTGTGCTGCACCCCTGTCTGCTGCGAGGATTCCCCCTGCTCAGCCCCCTCCTGCTGCCAGCCCAGCCCCTGCTGCAGACCCTCCTCCAGTGTATCCCTGCTCTGCCGCCCCGTGTGCCCCCGCCCCGCCTGCTGCGCCCCTGCCTCCTCCTGCTGCCGCCCGGCCTCCTGCGTGTCCCTGCTCTGCCGCCCCGCGTGCCCCTGCCCTGCCTGCTGCGGCCCTGTCTCGGGCCAGCCCTGCTGCTGACCGGCTCCAGCTTCTGCCTCTAGAGCTGCTATCTTTGCTCCAGAGCACAGACGTCCTCTCTCAGGAGCCCCGGAACCCCTCTGGGGGCGCCAGGACGCCCCTCGGTGGACACACAGCCTCTGCCTTCTGGGGATCCGGACATGCCCGGCTTCCCTTTCTGCAAAGACAGGTCCCTCAACGGGGTGGGGGGTGGGGGGGCTGCTGCACCCTGGAGCCCTCCCCTGCAGGGCTGGTTGCTCTCATTCCGGGTGACAAAGGCCACTGCTATCATCAATAAAATGTCTGGATCATGAAACAGAGATGGCTGTGTTGTTCCCTCTCCTCTGAGCCCAGAGACCACGCCAACGCGGGCAGCGTTTGCTTTGCCTGGTGGAAGCAAGCGACAAAGACGTAGCCTCCAAGTCCAAGTTCAAAGCCCCCGAAAGAGGAGATCTGCACGCGGACGCCGTCCGCATACTCCACTTCCCTTCCCACCCCGCGGCCCCACCCTCCTCCCGGGGAAGAGCCAGGCCTTCCCCGGGCTGGGCCCGACACGTGAGTGCGGCTGCAGAAGCCTCGCACCCTGAGTGGGCCTTGGGCCCTGCCCACGCCTGGCCCCCTGCCCGTGCAGGTTAAAGGTGAGCTGGGGGCAGCACGACCCTACCTGGTGGGAACCCGAGGGCCCAGTAACACCGCGCTGACGCCCTTGGAGAGAGGCGTCCACACACAGGAACACCTGCGTGCTGGTCTGGGCACGAGGGCTGACGCTCTGAAGCACCAGCAGATTCCCGCGGGCCCCAGGAGGGGTGCAGGGGTCGGTTCAGGCATCGCGCATTCTGCTCGAGGTTTCAAGGCCTGATTGAGGAGACAGGGAGCTAAACGCTGCCTTGTGAACAAATCCTCAGGACAGTGGAAGAGGACGAGCCTGCAGTCTCAGTGGACCTAGCACCAGAGAGGGTCAGCGAGCACCGGCCAGACCCACCAGGTCAGCATCAGGCTCCCTATTTGTCCCTCGTGCCAGGGACAGATGGAAGAGGCCCTCGGGAGCAGAACAGCAGAGGCCAGCAGCCGGGAGAGGGGGGTACCTCCTCGCAGAGGCTGGCTCTCCCCACCCCCCTCCCAGGGAAGCAGAGACAGAGCAAAATCCTCAGGGGCCTGTGAAGAGAAAGGGGCTGGACTGTTACCTGCCTTGACTCCTAAATCCCTCAGTCTCCCCACATTTATTCAAAACCTCGTCCATTCTAATTTTAAGAAAAATTCCACCGTCTGCACAGATAGACGGGCAGATTGGATTCCTCACAGCACAGAGTGAGAGACGTGAGGAAGTTCCGCCTCATCAGGAACCAAAAAGAGTGCAGTGCATGGATGTTGACTCACGTGGAAACCAGCAACCCACAACCCACAACGGTGCCAGGATAGTGCATGGGAGGGAGGGGCAGGGCCCCTGCAGGACGTGCCCCCGCCCCCACCCCTGCCCCGTGGCACAAGAACATCCAGGACTTTCTGATGGCTCCCCGGGAAAGTCGGTCACAGCTGCAGAAGGCGTGGCCGGCCACCCTGAAGCCAAGGTGCTCCTGGCTAGGGCGTCTACATGGTCAGCTGGACTGCTCCCAGATGGGGCATCTACACGGTCAGTCACACTGTTCACAGAGGGGCGTCTACACAGTCAGTAGGACTAGTCCCAGCTAGAACATCTACATGGTCAGTCGACTGCTCCCAGACAGGGCATCTACACGGTCGGCCAGACTAGACTGCTCCCAGATGGGGCATCTACATAGCCAGACTGCTCCCAGATGGACATCTACATGGTCAATCAGACTAGACTGCTCACATTCGGGGTATCTACACGGTCAGCCGGACTAGACTGCTCCCAGATGGGGCATCTATACAGTCAGTTAGACTGCTCCCAGATGGGGCATCTATACGGTCAGCCAGACTGCTCCCAGATGGGGCGTCTACACTGTCAGCCAGGCTAGACTGCTCCCAGATGGGGCATCTACATAGCCAGACTGCTCCCAGATAGACATCTACATGGTCAATCAGACTAGACTGCTCACATTCGGGTTATCTACACGGTCGGCCAGACTAGATTGCTCCCAGACGGGGCATCTACACGGTCAGCCGGACTGCTCCCAGATGGGCGTCTCTACACCATCAGCCAGACTGCTCCCAGACGGGGGGTCTACACAGTCAGCCAGACAGCTCTCAGACAGAACGTCTACACCGTCAGCGGGACGACTCCCAGCTAGAGCGTCTACACCGTCAGCGGGGACCGCTGCCCAGGAGAGAACGAGTCGGAGGTGATGGCTGTCGTTACTGTTGGAAGCTTCTTGAACGCCGTTCCCGGTGCAGCATGTTCTGGGACCCTCCAGATCTCGGGGGAGCCCGTCTGTGGGCAACTCCCGACCCAGACACCCCGTCACCCGTCGGGCCTGAGACCAGGACGGTCACCCCCTCTGAGACGTCACTGAGGAGACTGGGAGGGCCTCCCCGCTGCCTGGTGGGTGGGCCCGTGGCCCCGGGGTCCTGGAGGGAGGGTGTGTGCAAGACGAGGGCCTGACGCAACGACTGAGCACCTGTGACAGTGAGACAGTGACTGGCGGTGGGGTCCGAATGGGACCAAGGACGAGGAAGGGCTGCGAACGGCCGGTGCTCTGAGAGCCGCTCCTGAATTTCACATCCTCTATGATCCCGTGACCTCACGATAAGGGAAGTTTCCAGATATGTGTCCGTTGCAGGAAGGACCCCCCCTTGATGGTGTTCCTCTTACACTATTTCTTGGTTCCCAAACAGCTTCCCCCCAGCACCCCGGTGTGCCTCGGCTTCCTTGTGCCGACCACCACGCCCTCTCTGCGCATCTCCCGCCTGTCCCTGGGTGGGATGACACGGGCCCGCCCGGCTACTCCAGGGCGTCTCCCGTTGCGAGACCCTCCGTGCACCCCGTCTGGGAAGCCGCCTCGCCTGTAGGGCTGCAGTCGCTGATTCCGGGCATGGGGACGCGGACATCTCCGGGGCCCACGGAAGTTATCCACAAAGCCCTGTGCACCCGGACGTTTGCAGGAGGAGCTGTACTCTGTATGGAGCGGACAGTTTTAATGGTTAGACCGGGGTGGGCTCGCGTAGTAATTGCCGAGCAGGGGACTTTTAACCTCACAAAGTCAGAGGGTCACCCTGGGTCCCGCCCAGAGCTGAGTGAGAACTGACCTCACGTTCAAGGGACACAGGAAGCCCTGGGGGCCCGTCGGGCTGAGCTAGGACTGCCCACACGCCCAAGGGGCTGCCTTTGAGTGGTCAGTCCCCCGGGCACAGCCATCTGGTCCCCTGTGGCTTCTCTGCAGAAGGAGCTTTCCAGAAGCCTGGGAGCGAGCCCTGGAGGAAGCAGTTTGGGGAAAGCACTAAAGAGAGACAGCACACGCTCGGGTGGGCTTCACATACGCTCTGGGATTTATTAGAGCTCAGTGCTGGCGGCTGCAGAGCCTGGGCACTTGCACCAGCCAGGGTGGGTGCCGTGTGGACGACCCGAGCTGGGGTCGGGGGACGCCGGGGGTGACTCTGTCCGCTTGGTTAGTGGGGATCAGGCAGCTTTGCTGTAAGATGGTCTAGTCAGGTCAGAAGGTCTCAGGTGGACGAGGTCTTCCTGCCGGGAGTTCAGACAGCAGCTACTTCTGGCCCCACGGAGGAGGGGTCCTAGGAGGCCACAGGCTAGCCACAGTTAGGGGTGCCGCAGGGAACAGGCCTGAGGACCAGGGTGGGGCAGGAGGGCCGGCAGCACCCGGAGGACTGGCAGGAGGAGGTCACACACACAATGGGCTTGCAGCTCACAGGCAGGTACACAACAGGCTTGCAGCTCACGGGCACGTGGCAGGACGTCTGGCAGGAGCTGGGCACATAGCAGGACGCATGGCAGGAGCTGGGCACATAGCAGGACGCCTGGCAGGAGCTGGGCACATAGCAGGATGCCTGGCAGGAGCTGGGCACGTGGCAGGATGCCTGGCAGGAGCTGGGCACACAGCAGGCCGGCTGGCAGCCAGTGGAGCCGCTGGTGTGGCACATGGCGATGTAGGGCTGGAGTGGAGTCAGGGTGGAAAACGGGGCTGGTCTGGAGCCTCCTTCCCCAGGCGGCTTTTATACCCAGGCTGTGGCGTCCTGGCAACAAGCCACACAGGTGCCCTCCTCCTGGTTGCCTGCTTGTTTTCTTCCTCTTCCTCCTGTGTGCGTCTCTTCCTGGAGGTTCTGCGGGAAGTGACTCAGTTCAGGAAACTCTGTCTCAGCCCCCAGGCTCCCTGTGACCCAGCGGCCCTGCGATTTCTGGATTCAGACCCCAGGTTGGATGGCCAAGGACCACCAGCAGGGACAGGGGACTCCACATCAGGACATTCAAGGTCCTCCCCAAGTTTATACACCCTGCCCCCTGTCCACACAAGTACCATCCTAGTCACCAGACCCGGGGCGGGGGGGGGCGGGGGCGGTCCCCCCGTTTTGATTTGGAAACTCAGTGATCTACAAGGCCTTCCCCCCTGGCCAGGGCCAAGCGGCTGGGCTCCTCATCGGGGAGAGCTGTGGCCACCATATTATTGCAAGAATAACAATGAGGGAGTCCCAGCTTTGTGCCGGGTGTTGTGCTAAGCATCTCACGTGGATCGTCTCATAACTGATTAGTTATCGGTTCCTGCCACCATTCGAGGGGCAAGTGTGCCCCACTTACACGGATGTGCAATTAGGTTCGGAAGAATTCTGTGCTGTGTGCACGTTCTCACCGGGGCGGCCAAGCAGCAGGAATTGGAAGCTGCTGGGTTTCACTCTGGAGTCCGTGGTCCTCACCATTGGGCCAAATTATGCTGGGGCTTTGGGGGGGTTTCTGAGATTCTTGGAGCTGTTAGGTAGAATTTTTTTTTAATAGATCAAATTTGGGTATTTTGTCCATTATTCAAAACATTCTTGTGCTTCAGTATCATTCTCTTCTCCTTCTTGTGTTGAACTTGCTTGTTGTTCGACTTCCCGATATTGTCCCAGGGACCCTTTTCGTTTTTTGTAATTCTGTTCTCTCTTCTTCGGATTGGATGATTCCTCCCGACGTGTCTTCAAGTTGACATTGTCTTTCTTCTTCTGTCGGCCCAGGACTGGGATGCCTGGACCCCCAGCTGCACGGTCTGAACCCGTCCACCCACACCTAAAGACGAGCATCCACGCTGCACTCATCCACGCTTCCCGCTGCTCCTGGAGCATGCCCATCCTGCAGCAGTGTCGTTAACACTCCCACGGCTGCCTCTGCTTGGAACACCGCCTCCCGACCCCTCCGCATCACCCAGGAGCCAGCTCAGCGTCGCCTCCACACAGAGGCCCCCAACCACCCACCGACACCCCATTACTCTCTACCTGCTGAGCCTGCTTTCCTTTCTGGGACTCGGCCCTCTCTGTAATTATTTCAGGCGTTGATTTGTACGCGCTCACGTATCCATTGCCCCGGAAGGTCCGTGAGGCTAGGACATCTCTATAGCCAGCACAAAGTATATGTCTGTTGCACGAACAAATCGATGATTACATAGATGGCTATAAGGCAGAAGTCGGTCACCTTTCTATAAATGGAAGACAGTAAATGTTTCAGCCTCTGCAGCGACGTGGTCGGTCTCATAACCACTTCACATTACAGCGCGAACCCTAGATGGCACGTAAGCAAACGAGCATGGCCGTTTCCAATAAAACTTTATTTGCCAAACAGGCGGCAGGCCACCTTTGTCCCACAGGCTTCTCTGCTCCCCAGTTTGCAGATCCCTACTTTAATGTTTTCCCCTGCAAAATAAAAGCTCAAAACACATTATTGCCCCACAGCCTCCACTGACGGCAAAAAGGAATAAAGGCTCGGCGCTGAGTCGAACTGGTAGCGCTCCGGGCACAGTATCGGCCTGGAGAAGTGACACGGACCCCAAGTAAAGTCGAACCAGGACGTCCTGTTTACAGAAGAAGAAACTGCCTCTAAGCTAAATTTGATTTACAGCAGAGCATCACACGGGGGAGGGCGTCTCAGGACAAGAGGGTGTTGGGGAAACGTGGCGGAAACAGCCATGAGGAAGTCCACAGCTGTGCCTCTGGGTGGCCAGGACGCCCACGGCCCGGTATAAAGGCGGCCCAGGCAAGGAGCCTCCAGACGTCCCCGCCCTCCTCCCTCCCGGACACCAGCCGAGCCCCACGCCAACATGTGCCACACCAGCTGCTCCACGGGCTGCCAGGCTTCCTGCGGCTCCTCCGGCCCCGGCCAGGCGTCCTGCTGTGTGCCCGTGAGCTGCAAGCCCGTGTGCGTGCCCGTGAGCTGCAGACTCGCCGTGTGCGTGCCCGTGAGCTGCAGGCCCGCGTGTGTGCCCTCCTGCCAGTCCTCCGTGTGCGTGCCCGTGAGCTGCAAGCCCGAGTGTGTGCCCTCCTGCCAGTCCTCCGTGTGCGTGCCCGTGAGCTGCAAGCCCGAGTGTGTGCCCTCCTGCCAGTCCTCCGTGTGCGTGCCCGTGAGCTGCAAGCCCGAGTGTGTGCCCTCCTGCCAGTCCTCCGTGTGCGTGCCCGTGAGCTGCAAGCCCGAGTGTGTGCCCTCCTGCCAGTCCTCCGTGTGCGTGCCCGTGAGCTGCACACCCACCGTGTGCGTGCCCGTGAGCTGCAAGCCCGCGTGTGTGCCCTCCTGCCGGCCCTCTTGCCCCACCCTGGTCTGCAGACCCGTGTGCTGTAGCTCCCCATGCTGCTTCTGACCAGGGGTCTCCTAACACCTGCTCTGGCGGCAGAGGGGGCCCCACCCGTGCCCCTCCGGTGAGGACCAAGTCTTTGCCCGGCCTCCGGTTCTGCGCATGGCGGGTCAAACATTCCCGATGAATCGTCTGAACCCTGGGGCGAGGACGGAGCAGGACGAGCCGGATCCCCCTGTGACCCTGCGTGTCTCCGCCAGGGTCCTTCTCTGTCTCCGGCAGGGAACCCAGCCCGTGTGAGCCCAATAAATCGTGCCTTCCTGAGGCAGCTTGCCCCTGTCTTATTTTCACAGACTTTGAAGTTCTTTCCTCGACGGCATATACAAACCATAAGCGTGGCCGCCCCTCCTCAAAGAGCCCCCTTTCCAACAGCTCAGCTGGAGGTGGGGGCTCCTCGGAGGCCGCAGGGGGGCGGTGCCATCCACACACCCACCACGGAGACTCACACTGCAGGAGGGGAAGTGTAGGGGTAACCCGCCCCGCTGAACAGGGGCCGGGAATCAGGCCGGGCGCCGGGCCTGACGTGGTGCCTTCGAGGATCGCTACAACAGGGAGGGCGGGGAAGCTCGCACAAACCCACCCCCACTACGAAGCGGAGTCTGGCCATCCCGGGGAGGAGCAGCCGGAAGTGAGGAAGCCTCGCCCTCCAAGACCCAGGCCCACGGGCCTGCTCAGGACTGACCCAGGGCCAGGACAACAGAGCCCTCCTGCCCCTGACTCGGCCTGGCCGGCACGGCCGCAGAAGCAGCAGCGGTCACTGGGGGGAGGCAGGCACGTGGAGGGTCCCCTCCGTGGGCGGGGCACACAGGGGCTGCTGGAAACTTAGGGCAGAGCAAGAATTCTGCGCCTCCAGCCCTCGCCCTGGGCACACGGCACTGGAAGCCCAGCACGAAGGAATCCGAAGTCTTAGGTACCTTGAAGGTCATCGCAAGAACAGCAACGCCCAAGCCAAGGTCAACATCTGAGCAGACTGATCGGAACTTACCCCCCACCACCCTGGTGACCTGACAGAAAAGACTCCCCCATTTCCAGGAAGAAACACTGGGTATGTCCCTTTCAATTAATACAGGATATCTGATATTCAAACAAACATTTGAAGACATGGAAAAAAGTAAGCAAAAAAGATCAATCCATTGTCCAGAGACGAAGCAGTCAATAGAACTAGACTCAGGAGTTACTCAGATGTTAAAACCATCAGACAGGAACATTAAAATAGCTACAATGAGCAAAGTAAGTCAGACAGAGAAAGGTAAATACAGCTGACCCTTGAACAATGTGGGGGTCTGGGGCACTGACCCCTCGCAAGTCAAAAATTCACATATAACTTTTGATGCCCTGAAAACTTAACTCCTAATAGCTTACTATTGACCAGAATCTTTACTGATAACATAGTCTATTAACATATATGTTTCATGTTAACATATTACATGCTATATATTCATAGGATAAAGTAAAATAGAGAAAAGGAAATGTTACTTAAAAATTATAAGGAAGAGAAAATACATTTACAGTATTGTACTGTATTTTTTTTAATCCATGCAGATCAAACCCATGTTCTTCGAGTCAACTGTACTATATGATCTCACCTATATGTGTGGGGGAGAAAAGGGATTCCAGAGGGAGGGGCGGGGGGCAGGTAAATGAGTGAAGGGGTCAAAAGTTACAAACTTCCATTTATAAGTTTTAGGGACTGTAATGTACAGCATGGTAACTATAAAAGAAAAAACCCAAGTTGATATGTTTCAAGAAATAAAAGAACTATAAATATGAGGACAGAGTGAGACTCTATTAAAATAGAAACAAACAGACTTGAGGGAAACAAAGAAAACTTCTCCAAATAAAAAATCAAGTCATGAAAATTAAAAATTTAGTGGAACGACTTAAACAGGATATCAGATACAGCTGAAGAGAGAATTAGAAAAATCAGAAGGCAGATCCAAGGAAAATATCCACAACGTGACAAAAAGAGTCGAAAAAGTAGCTAATATGTAAGAGAGGTTACACGATGTGGGAAATGATTAGGGAGGTGAACATGTGTGGTCGATTCATAAATAAAAGTATAAATGATAAATATTAAATCTAGAATAATTGTTACATTCGAGATGAACTAAAGCATTGAAGGGTGTGGGGCATATAAGGCTTCAAATAAATAAATAAGTAACTAAGATTAATATGTTAAATAATCAGGGGTAAAACACAGACCACATATATGACAAGATGGAGAATTTCATCAGAGAAATGGGCGCCTACAAAAGAGTCAAACAGATAATGTAAAAATCAAAATATAGTATCAAAGATGAATTCCTTCAATGGGCTTGTCAGTAGACTTGACACAGCCAAGTGTGGGATCGTTAAATTTGAAGATAAGCCAATAGATATTGCCATGTTAAAACCCAAAGAGAAAGACAGTAAGGGAAAAACACAAAAACAAAGCATCAAAGAGTGCTAGGACAGTATTAGATCATCACTAATGCAGGTAATTAATTTCCCAGAAAAACAGGAGAGAATAAGGCAGAAGAAATATGTAATTTCTTAATATTTATCATGAACGTTCTAAAAATGAAAGACGTAAGATCATAGACCCAAAGGCTCAGAGCACTTCACGTAGGATAACTATAGCAGCCCCCAACTCCTGCAAAAGATAGTGACCCGGACTCATCATTAAAAGTGTGACTGTAACACCAAAAGAGAAAAGAAAATCTTCAAGGCACCCACATGAAAAAGACATGCTACATACAGAACAAAGATAAGAATTTCTTCAGAGTCTAATGAAAAATTATACAATTCAGGGGCACCTAGGTGGCCCAGTCAGTTAAGCATCCAACTGTTGATTTCAGCTCAGGTCACGATCCCAGGGCCATACGACCGAGCCCCACATCAGGCTCTGCAGTGAGGGTCGAGCCTGCTTGAGATTCTCTCTCTCCTTCTCCCTCTGCCCCTCTCCCTGCCCGTGCTCTCTCTCTCCATAACAATTTAAAAGACAGTGGAATGACGTCTTTAAAACACTAAGAGAAAAATCTGCCAACTCTATGAAATTTTAAGAAAGCGTCTTTAAAAATTAAAGGGAAAGAAACATTATTTCAGATAAACAGAAACTGAGAGAGATTAACAGCAGACACACACTGCCAAGAATATTAAGAAAATTTCTTCAAGCCGGTGATTCTGAGAACAGAGAGAAACCTGGACGTACACGAGGGAAACAATGGGTCTAGAAACGATTCTAGAGAGAAGATAATTATAAAAAACTACAAGTAATTGACTGTCCAGAGCAAACACCGTAGCAATGCACCTGGGGTTCTTCAGACGTGTAGAAGTAAACTAGACAACACTCACTCAGACGGTATGATGCGGAAAAACACTGCTAGTGTCCCCACACTACAGATGAACGGCATAATATCATTTGGAGGTAGACTGTGTTCTGTTAAAGGTATAAATTGTAAACTCTCGACCAATCCACTTCTAAAAGATGTGTGACTAATGAGGCCAAAAGTAGAGATGTAAGGGATAATCGAAATTACCAAACCTAAAAAGAAGAGAGAGAAAAGAATAGATGGCATAATACAACACAACTAGCAACATGGCGTTTTACATTTAAATATGGCGACAATTTCCACTGAATGCAAGACGTCCACACGTCAAAATCAAAAGACAGAGGTCTTCAAATGGGATAAAAAAAGCAAGACCCAACTGCCTGAAATCCATCAGAAACCCCAGTTTCAATACAAAACATAATCAATCATTTCGTATATATATGTTTATGTATTGCATATGTCTATAAGCATGTATGCTTCCGTGTATTTATGTAATATATGCATAAGCATACATGATCAAATATATTGTTGGTTTATTATTGTGAACAAACCATATGCCAAATCAGTTAAAATAAGAAAATTAAGGGTGCCTGGGTGGCTCAGTCAGTTAAGTGTCCAGCTTCAGCTCGGGTCATGATCTCACGGTCCGTGGGTTGGAGCCCCGCGTTGGGCTCTGTACTGACAGTTCGGAGCCTGGAGCCTGCTTCCGATTCTGTGTCTCCCTCTGTCTGCCCCTCCCCTGCTTGACCTCTCTCTCTCTCTCTCTCTCTCAAAAATAAACGAACATTAGAAAAAAAGAAGAAATAAAAAAAAAAAAGTCTTGCAAAGCTGGTCTACTGGCAAAAAATTCCCTCAATATTTGTTTGTCTTATGTGAGACAGGATGGCTGGGGGTGCTGAGTTGGGTATTTTCCTTCTCTAGTGGGTTAAACTCCGGTTAGTAGTGTTTCCTGAGGGCGCCTCGTTGGTAGGTGGGAAGCTTCTTCCTCCAGCAAGAGTTCTCGGCGGCAAAACTCACATAAGTGCGGGAACCTCCATGACCAGCTCCCCTGAAGTTTTTAATTTCACAGACTGGTCTACACGGAATCTTCCGCGAGCTGTGAATTACTGTCTGGCCTTCTCTGCCCTGGCCCCTGGCAGTTCCAGCCCCAGCAAGCTGTCATTGTCTGCATTTGCCCTTGGCATCTGCACTTTGGGGGCAGCGGTCTGCCCTGTGACCTCACCTCTCTTCCAGGTCTAGGAAGGGCCTTCGAGGCTACGCATGAGTCCGACAGCGTGAGCTTCCTCTTCCGGAGACTGACCCGGCCCTGAACCAGGGCTCAGCCTTCCCGCCACAGAAACCAGCACTGAGTCCTTGAGAGGGCACAGTTCTTCAAGGGGACCAGCCAGTCACAGGGGCCAAGCTGACTACACTAGACACGGGGAGGGGCAATCTCCATTTAGCAAAACTGGACACATATTCCGGGCCTGGGCTTGGGATCCCTGCCTGCGGGCCCTCGGCCAAAACCGTGGTCCCCAAGCTCACAGACTGTTTGATCCACCAGCATTACCTGCAGTGTGTTGGAGCAGGGGGCTCAGTGCGGGGCAAACGAGGTGGATGAGCGGGGACGTGGCCACGGGATCCATCGGTCACATCACATCCCGATGCTCAATACAGCCCAATACAGCTTGAAATGGCCTGTTGGCCAGCTTGGAGGTGACCTCTCACGAGGAGGGCATACTGCCGTCTAGAACATCATCAGACACTCCACATCAGTGGGGTTCGAAGCGGTTTTGGAGTGGTGCTGGGGGTCTGGAGCCGACGACCAAGAAAGAATTCCTGAACGTCTTTGGTGCAAAAAGGTGGTTTTGTTAAAGCGCGGGACAGGACCCGAGGGCAGGCGGGATTGTAAGGAGAAACCGACTACATACCGGGGAGCTGGGGCAGGAAAAGGCCAGGGGAAGTTCCCAGAAGGATTTTCTCATGCTAAAGAAGACTCACAGGTTCCCCAGGCCTAGCTGTTGTCAAGCTCAGGCTGCTTTTTCCCTGGAGCAAAGCATCAGCGTTAAAACAGTAGGGAGTTTTACTCTGGGGCACCTGCGTGGCTCAGTCAGGGAGACATCCAACTCTTGGCCTCCTGACCTCATGCTTTGTGGGACTGAAGGCTGAGGGGGACTCTGGGCTGACCGCTGACAGCGAGAAGCCTGCTTGGGATTCTCTCTCTCCCTGTCTCTCGGGCCCTCCCCTGCTTGCACTGTTTCTCTCCAAAAATAAACTTAAAAAAATAATAATAGTAAAAGACAGCAGGGAATCCCCGGACAAATGTTATATACTCTGACCGCTTCAAGTCTTTGTCGATGGGCTACAGGTTATAAGGACATTTCATGTTATGTGTGTTTCCTTCTGCCTTTGTTTCCTGCGTCAGCCTTTTTATGGCACCGAGTCCAGAATGGGTAGAAAACATGAGTCTGGAAACCAAGGAATGGGAAACAGGAGGGTCCCCACTCACCATGTCGCCCAGTGACCCACGTGGGGAATGTGTGTTTGCGGACCCCGCAACGGTGAGCTCTACAGGTTTGGGGGTCCCGGTTCCCGAAGGGCAACTCTTTTCCACCAACAGGACACGGGAATCGCCCTGAACGAGACAGTAGTTTTCCGCTGTTTATAGTCGGGTGTTTCAAACTCGTATAAATGCTCACGGCATATACATCACGTAAGTATCAGAGGTATGTGTCTCTCAACACAGAGTTTTGTAATGTGCTTGTACGTAATCAGTTGGCTTCTCCGGGTAAAATATCAAAGGCTTCTTCCTCGCCCACACGCATAGATCGACCTTGTTCTCTTTAGTGCCCACGTAGTAAGTATTTCATTACACAGATACGTGAAAATAACATTATTGGTCTATTAACGGTTTTCTTCTGGTCTCTTTTGTTGTTGTCATTGCTGCTATCACAACTGATGTCATCGTAAACACCTTTTATGTGCATCTCTGTGCAAGCACTTCTGTTGGGACTGAATCCTGGCAGAAATATCCACTTTTTTAAAAAAGCTTTTTTAACGTTTATTTTGTTTTTGAGACAGAGAGAGACAGAGCATGAGCAGAAAGAGAGGGGAGACAGACTCCGAAGCCGGCTCCAGGTTCCGAGCTGTCAGCACAGAGCCCGACGCGGGGCTCGAACTCACGGACCGCGAGATCACGACCTGAGCCGAAGCCAGGCGACGCTTAACCGACTGAGCCACCCCGGAGCCCCAGAAATACCCACTTTATAAAAGAAGGGTCGGTGGGCCCTGAAAGGCTGGCTGCCCAAGGCTGCAATCAGCTCACAGCAGTGGCCACAACCAGCCGCGTGATCCCCAAAGCTGGTCCCCACCGCCATCGGTGGCCCCCTGCTCAGGAGGCTCTTGGGGACCGTGAATGCATCGACCGTAGGAGCCTCTGGAGGGGCTGGCGAAGCATCCACCAGCTGACAGCCGCAGCAAACATTTGACCATTCGACACCTGCAGTCACTGAACGTAGGGACCAGGAGGCCCCCCACGGTGGAGCAGCGTTTCTCACATCGGTATCCAGTAAACAGATGGAGCCCATGAGCCCCCCACTCAGCGCTTGGACAGTCCTGCGGTAGGTAACAAGGTGAGGTGGCCGATGAGACAGCGGCAGGCAGAGGACCACCGCCCCCCCCCCCCCCGCACCTCCACCGGGGATCACACTTGGTAACACACACCAGCCTCACCCAGGGGCTTCGAGAACCATTCCATTGAATGCAGGGCTCTGGAGCACAGAAGACAACACCGCCTCTTGAGTGGGTGGCCTCGAGAGAGGCTCCTCTCTCTTGTCCCTTTCCAGGGGGCAGTGGGGCCGACCTGGAATCAGCCTTCTTTTCTGGTATCTCCCCCAGCCTGTTCTGTCCATCTCTGGAGAAGGAGGGGTTGCCTAGCAACTGGACAAGGGCAATGACGTCCTTGGACTATTCTGTTCCACTCCTGTGACACTTAACCCTGGTTGATTATTAGCGCCCAGACCGGGGAGGCGGCAGCCGTCCTTAAAGAAAAATGAGTTCTATAAAGTCACCGAGGGGCAGAAAGGGGGTTTCTAGCATGGCTTTGGGAAGGGGTCTGGCAGGTGCCAGACTTTTCGGTTCTCCGAAAGAATCTTTCTTCCTTAACCTGCAAGACTCCTTGGGCAAGCCCACAATAGGTGTTAAGAAAACCCTTTGAAATATGACCCATCCCATTTACTTTCTCATCTGTAAAGCTGCAATGCAAACGAGGTATTTTCTGGCCTGCCTCCCCTGACATTTGTAGCCTCTGTGCTTTGTAAGCGTGTGAGGCAGTTGCAAAATAGCAGTGGTTCAGGCAACGGGGCTACAGCACTAACGGGCATTCTGCGTCTTTTTCTATAAGAATGTGTTAATAATTTACACTTTAACAAAGAGTTACTGTTGACACAGCGGTGGAAAGACTTCTCGAAGGGCCACTTGGATCACCAGGCAAACAGTCCTAGATAAGCCTTTGCTTACCCCGAGACTCAAGTATCTTGGAAACGTCAAGGCACGCCCTCGGGAAAGTTAATCTGGCTCCTCTCCTGGTGCTCGGTAAACTGGCACCAAAAAAAAAACAAAAAAACAAAAAAACCCAAAACAAAAAACAAACAAACAAAAAACCCCCGCTTGTTCACACAAAGGAGACAGGGTGCTTTCCCAGAGCTCAGGGTCCCAGACTCCAGAGAGGGCACGATCTTTGCTCAGTGCTACAGGCCGTGCTGCTGGGATTCCTTCCACCCCACAGGTCGAAATCCCCATAAAAAGGGAAAGGAAAGAAGTCACCCCACATGCCCGCTCCCTAGAGAGCCACTGTTCAGACTTTGGTACATTAAACAAAAAAAAAATCCCGTCTCCGTATTCTGTGTGTTGCATCGGAAGGGAGTCTGTGTTTCTTACAAAGTCCTGGTCACGTTGTTGGTCTAAATTGGTTTCCTGCTGGGGCGCCTCAGGGGCTCATCAGTTGAACTGCTCAGGTCACGATCTCACGGTTCGTGGGTTCGAGCCCCGCATCGGGCTCTGTGCTGCCAGTGCACCTCTCTCTCTCTCTCTCTCTCTCAAAATAAACAAATAAACTTTAAAAATAAGCTGGGTCTCTGCTTTGTTTTCAGAAGCCTTGTTTGTGATACAGACCTACTAACCTTTTCAATCAAATGGCTGACACCCAAGAACAGACTGGGCTCCCCGAAGCGGCTCGGGTGGCCTCCTTGCTTTCTCCGCGCAGACCTTACATCCCCTCCGGGTGAAATCCTGGCATCTCCATCCTCCGTTTCCTTGGAGCTGCCAGCAAGGAGCTCCTGACTGACCGCTGTGGCCACAACAATCAGCCTGCGTCCCCGACGGACGGAGCGAACTGTCAGCTCCCTTATGACGTGCTGTGGGCCTGCTGCGCCGTTGGGGCTCTGTCTCAGGGTTCGCCCAGGGGGGTCGTTGTTCCAAGCCTGTCCTTGTATCCCTCCCACCAGGAAGATACACACGCTGAGGTCTGGGCTCCTGGTGCCTGTGAATGTGACCTCATTTGGAAACAGGGTCTTTGCGGATGAGGTCACACTGGGTGGGGACGGGCGTATAAGACGCGCCCTTATAGGAAGAGAGCAGTTTGGATAGAGACGCAGAGAGAAGCCACGTGAAGAGGAGGGCAGAGACGGCAGTGACGTAGCTACAAGCCAGGGGTCGCTAAGGACCACTGGCCGCCACCAGAAGCCGGAAGGACACGAATAGGTTCTCCCCTACGGGTTTCTGAGGGAGCACGGTCCTGCCTCCGCCTTGATCCGGGGCTTCTGGCCTCCAAGCTGTGAGACAATAAATGTCTGTTGTTGCAAGCCCCCTGACTTGTGCTGTTTTGTCACAGCAGCCCCAGGGTGGTGACACACAGGGTAAGGAAGGGAATTGGGGGGGGGGGGGCAGTATCTGTGATGGAGACAGCCCCTAACTAGGTCATGGGAACACAGACCCCTGTCTTCTGGGCAGGCCCGTGTCTCCAGGAGCTCCACTGGGGGTGGGGGGGGCAGCTGCTTTAAGGCAAAGGGAGCTGGGCGGGGGGGCAGTGCTCTTAAGCACCCTTCTTCCCAAACCGCAGCATGGGGGTCCCCGAGCCTCACATGCCCCTCCCATCAGCAGCAACGAGCTGTGTCAGCACCCCGTGACCTATCTGCCTTGGCTGTCCTGTCTCTAGTCTCCAGGGTGGGCTATAGAGCAAGCCGCGTCCAGGGAGCTGGATCTCGGGGCCCCCGGGAGAGTCCCCTGGGGTCGACAGGGGCAGAACAATCCTCAGACGGGGG
Organism: Prionailurus viverrinus; assembly: GCF_022837055.1. Lineage (NCBI taxonomy): Eukaryota > Metazoa > Chordata > Mammalia > Carnivora > Felidae > Prionailurus > Prionailurus viverrinus. Next base: position 4,355,751 of record NW_025927609.1, on the reverse strand, counting down.
CAGATTTGCTGAAGGAACAAGCAGTGGCCTGGGAGGGGGTGGCCTGTGCCAGGGCAGGGCGGCGGCCTGATGGGCACCGTGAGCCTGGCAGAGCAGACCTCTCGTGCCCCCCCCCCCCCACCCGCTCGGGCCCTGGCTGGCGCGATCCGTGGGCCGCTGTAGGAGCCACAGCCCTGGAGAGCAGGATCCAGGCTCGTGACACGAAGGCCCCGAAAATCACACTGCTGATAGGATTCAAGCCCGAACACCGGGCATACCACTCTCTCTCTCCCCGAGAGGGCAGCCCCAGACTCCTTCTGCGTTTGCTCACTCCGGGTGGGGGTGGGCGTGGGGGATGCTTGGATGCCCCCACGGAGTATGACAGCAGGAGGGGCACAGACGGTGCCCTCTGGGGTCCCAAGGTCATCTGTGGATCCCCGGCACGAGTCCTCACCTCTGCCAGTCTACACCTGCTCCCCTGTGGGTGTTGATGGGCCCGAGGTGCCCACCTGGAGCGGGGAGGCAGAGGTGCCCCGAGCCCGGCAGCACAACCGAGGGCACCCCACCAGCCTGCAGTCACCATCTGTGGAAGGCCGAACGGTGCCCCAACAGCCTACCTACGTCCTAGGCTCTGGAAACAGTGAATGTGGCCTGGTGAGGTGAAAAGGACTCTGCCGGTGCGATTAAGTCAAAGATCTTGAGGTGGGGAGGTTGCCCTAGACTATCCAGACAGGCCCTAAATGCCACCGCAGTGTCCTTCTGAAAGAAAGGCAGAGGGAGGCTTCCCATACAGACAAGACAGCAGGACGCCATGCGACCACAGGGACAGAGATCGGAGGGAAGCGGCCACCAGCCGAGGGTTTCTGCCGGCCACCAAGCTGCAAGAGGCAGGGAACAGACGGTCCCTTTGGCAGCCTGGGGGCACCGATCTTGGACTTGCGGTCTGCAGAGCGGTGAGAGAGTAAATTTCTGTGGTTTCCAGCCACCCGTCTGTAGCGCTTTCCTCCGGCCGCCGCGGAAGCTCTCCCGCTCTCGCGCCCCACAGGGTCCCCGCCAGGCCATCCCAGCTCCGCACTCGGGGCCGCACAAGGCACAGGGCTCAGGAGCAATTATGTGCGGCGATCGACGTGACCGTTGCCAATGTGGACCTCGTGCGTTCTGACCCCAAACACTTCCTCTTTACTCCTGCTTGTTGATCCAGAGCAAGAGACACACAGAGGAGACAGACTTCAAGGGGATCTTCGTTCATCCGCAGTGTGCGGACCCTTCAGCTCCTAGCAGTGGGGAAGAGGACTCATTGATTCGGGGCCCCTGAGCGGGTCCACCGTCCGTTCCTGGAAGTGACAATCCAAGGGCTAGGGGACAGGCGGCTCCGGCCGAGGGGAGGGCCATACCTCCTGCGGGACGGGCCTGTGTACCCCCCACCCCCCACCCCCCTCGTGAGTTATTTGTCTTGCCTTTGTGGCTCGTCATGCCTGTGTGCAGAGGAGGCCGGCCGGCCGCGGCCCTCACAGCGTTAGTTCTGGGAGGCCCCGCGGCGAGAGGATCGCTGGAGCGTTGTCGCAGCAGCCTGGTCACCGTCTGCCGTCCTGTCACCTGTAAACCCAGGCTGCGGGCCATTTTGCCAAGAGTACACCTTGGCTGGTGGCAATGGGTGTTGTCAGGAATGTCAGGGCAGAAGCAGACATCCGACGGTAGCAGGTTCCAGAATGTGCCGTAGCCCGAGGACGAGCTTTTACCTCCTCCCAGCGCCAAAATCCTGCCCCGGGGATCAGGGGAGCCTAACCCTGGTGCCTGGTATCTCCCCCGTGACAAGGTCCTTCATCCAAGTCATGAAGCTACAATCCTTTCATCCTTCACAATCGGGCCCAGTGCTGCCGCCTCCAGGAAGCCTGCTTACACTGAATCATTCATCTCTGAGGACGGCTGAGATGGCGATGCAGGAAAATTGAACCCCTGCAGCCAAGACGATCCAGGTCAGCCTGAGGCTCGTCATTAATCATCACGGGAAAGCCACTCACTGTCTCTGAGTCTGTGCGTTATCAGATGTTACTTGAGGTTGCAGACGGGATGGGTGTCTGACGTCAGAGGCATTTCACGGGAAGCTCTGGGCGGGGGGCTGGCGTGTAATGAGCACATGGTGAGTGTCCCTTGTTGCTGCTGCTGGCGCTCAGCTCCACCCCAACGCCCGGTGCCGGGCGGACAGGATCCCCATGGCCCTCGGTGATGCCGCTCTCCGGTGCCCACATCCTGCACTGTCCCTTTCCCTTTGGTGGGGGCGGGTCCTAGTGACGTGCTTCTGACGGACAGAATCCAAGAGTGATGGGGTGTCACTTCCGTGAGTAGGTTCCAGGACTGAGTTGCAGCTGGTGGGACTCTTTCCCAACCCCCTGCTCTGTCTGCACGCTCCAATGAACCGTGGAGCCGTCGGAGAGGCCTGAGTCCACAGGCAGGATCTGAGCGCAGCCTCTGACCGCGGCCAGCGAGGAGCCGAGGCCCTCCAGCCAACAGCCCGGTTTCAAGGAGCCAGATCCTGCCCACACCTGCCGAGTGAGCAAGCAGCAAGGCAGACACGCCCGGCTGGACCTTGGGATGACCGTGGCCCCAGCCGACCTCGCTGAAACCTTGGGAGGGGCTCTGGAGAAGAAGATTCGGCCAAGCTGTTCCCGGACTCCTGGCCGGCAGAAACCGCGAGATAATAAATGCTCTGAGCCTTCTGGGTTAATTTGTTACTCGGCGATAGCCAGCCTAGCGACAGGGAGCCACGCCCTCTTTGCACCCACAGAAACACATTTCTTCAGCTCATTCCATGCTGATTAACCCTGGCCACGGACAAGACACATGTGAGGATCCACAGATAAAAACGAACGCCTGTCCTTCTCTTTGGAAACGATAAGCCCCCACGGTGTCCGCAGAAGGGGTGACGGGAACCACAAAGAACCACAAGGCACAGCGTCTGCCCTGGACTTCCTCACAGACAGAGCCGAGGGTCGAGAGGTTGCTCAGCAGGACACATCCGCAGGGCTGCGTCTCTTGTCCCCGAAGCCCTGCAGGACTGGTCCTTAAATAGCTGCTTCCCCAAGAAACCCCGAGTGCTCCCTGTGGGGACCTCCCTAAAGAGGTCAGCCCCGGCTCGTGGGGTCCCTAGGGCCCTGCTCCTGCACCACGGCCAGCATCCACCTGCTGGATCCGTGCCCGGTGCCGTGCACTTGTAGGGGGGCCGAACTTTCCCCCTCAGTGTCTCCGGCTGGGCCCGAGAATTCACAAACAGGAGGCAGGTTTAATGCAAGTTTCATGGGCCATGGGAGCCTTCCTAAGGAAATGAAGATCCCCCCAGAGAAGGCAGCACCTAAATGCATTTATACCCGATTAAACAGAATCGAACATGAACGTAACTACAACGTATGGGGACAGAAAGTGAGCTCGGAGGTATTTTAACAAGGCTGCTTGTACAGAACTTCCCGCCTCTGGTGACGCGAATACGTCCTTCTTCCGGGCACAGAGAGGGCTCCGTTCCCGTGGGACTGTCAGCTGTTGCTTTCAGGAAGGAAGGAGACTCGGACAGCCTGTCTTCACCCGCTGTTTTTCAAGCACCTGAAGCTCAAAATAATCCTTATTCCAAAGTGGCCGTTTGGGGAGGAATAGTCTGCCACCATCACAGTAATGAGGTATTAGGAACCTCAACTGGGTTACGTGAGTCACGCAGAGGTCACCCCTGTGTTAGAAGTACCCAGTTGGAGAATGTCTGCCGTGCAAAGGCCCGGACTACCTTTCTCCCCGCTCCGCCCACAGCCCCGATGACCCTTTTGTCAAATTAGAGAAGACGGCCCTCCTTGGTACATGGGCAGCTGGTGAGGGGCGGACAGAGGGACGTGGGCCGGACCCAGTGTTCATGCCCCACTCGGCCACACGCTGGCCGTCCAGGCCCGGGCCCGGCGTCTGGTTGTTGGGCCGTCCGACGACCACCGAGCCCTCAGGAGAGTGCGTGGAGCAGCTGGATATTTGAAGGAAAACAGTCCTGGTTTCCATGCCACCCCGGCCCCTGATGGACACACAATGAGCCATGAGCCAGGATCCCCGCCGCCCCTGCCCCCAAGCCCCTCAGGAAAGCCTCACCGCCGGGCACCTGTGCGCCCACTCCTGAGACCTGCATTTGTCAGAGGCTAGGAACACAGCAAGACCAGAAGGCTAGGGCAGGGCAGGTGGGAGCAGGGTGGGCGAAGGAGCCCTTGCAAAGAGCTGTCTGCAGTGCTCGGCACGTGCTGACGGGGTGGGGGTGGCCAGAATCTGTCCCCCCGGGCTTTGGGCCGTGAACGTGTCCCTGCTCAGCACTGGGTGAGCTCGCTGGTTGTACCCAGGTAAGCCTCACGCCGTCCCGTGTCCCGGGGCAACATCAGGAGACACTCACTCCTCCTGACAACGTTCCGCCCCCCCCCCCCCCCAGCAGCCAACCACGTCACCCCTGATGGGTCCCGGCCAGAGAGCTCCTGGAGGTCACGTGCTCTCTCCTCCACAACAGGGGCCTGGGGACCTTTCCAGCCACATTGTTAGGCTCTTCAGGGTGACCTGAGGCCCCCAGGCCACAAAGATGCTATTGGCCATGGCATTGCAGGGCCTAGAGATGCCCTTCCTCCACCCCCCCCCCCACCCTACCCTGCACCGTGGCTGTGGCTCCTTCCCACCCACCTGGTAAAATCCGGCCCCAACCGGCCCCTGCAGGAAACCCACAGGCTCACAGGCAGGAAACCCGGAAAATCCACGCCCTCTGGCTTTGCTAGCCTCAACCGGCCTCCCTGCTGACCCACGCCACCCTCTGCCGTGGAAGGCACGGGTGTTTTCCCCTGATCCTGGTGACGGCCGTCTCCACGCTGGGTCCCTGGCCTGCGCCCGCTTCCAGACCACAGCAGCGACCTCCCTCCATTGCACAGGAAGCCCAAGCAGGTGAGGCCTCTCCGTTTTCTGCCGTCCAGGCTCAACCCCACCTCTACGAGAGGAGGGAGGAGGAGGGCGAGCTCCTCTGTCCCGGCCCCCCACCACCCCTGCTCCCCTGGCCTCGCTCTGGGACTCGGTCTCTCCTGTGTCCTCCCTTCCGGTCCCTGCTGGTCCTTCACGTGCTCGGTCCTCCCGTCTTCAGTGGGGACCCTCCTCCCTGTGCCCAGGAGCTCCCCCCACCCCCCCGCCCCCAGCCAGGCCTCTTCAGATGAGGTCCCTGCCCCTTCTTTCCTGCCCACCCCCTCGCGTAAACCCAGAACAGCAGCCCGGGTTCTGGAGTCTGTGTCGTGTGAGGGTTTTCATCCAAGGTCTCCACGTCTCCCCTCTCCTCCTGCAGGCGTGGAGGCCACATATCGGCCCTGACGCGGTCTGAGACTGAGAGAGGGGCACTCTAGGACCTTGTAGAGGGGGCAGCATGGCCGCATGCTCTGGGGGGTGGGGGTGGGGGCGGGGCAACGTGAACGTGCAAGAGCTTTGTTCAGGTAGTAACAGAACCTTCCGGCTGGCGGCAGCACAGTACTGAGCCTGACACAGGGCCCCTGGGGGCAGGCCCTTCTGAGCCCAGGGCCCTGTGACCGTGGGGACTTGTGACCTTGGGGCCCCGGGAGCTGGGGACTCTGTGACCTCGGGGTCTTGTGACCTTGGGGCCCAGTGAGCTCCATCCTGTGAGACTGTCCAGGTCACGGCCGGTGAGGTCAGCCTGGCCAGGGGCTTGCCCTAGAGAAACCACTTGTTCCTCACAGGGCAGAAAGGGGCAGGGTCCCCTTGGGGCCGGGGGTGTCCCCTGAGCAGGTTGTAAATTAAGTAAACAAGGAGGCCAAGGCACTGAGGGGGCTCCGACGCTGGGGCGGCCCGCCTAAGCAAACGGAGGCCTCAAGGTCGCCAACTCCAAGCTCTAAGGACCACAAGCATCACAAGCAACCACCTAAGGCTTTAAGCTGCAGCCAATCAAACAATTCCCTTTCTGCTCCCTCGCTTCCTCTAGGGAGTCGTCCCCCTGGCCTGGGGCGGGGGAGCACTCCCCATGCAGATCGATTCTTGATCAAGTAAGGAAGCTCTTAAAGTTGTTAACGTGTCCCGGGTTATCTTTTAAGGCAGGAGGTGGAAGCTGTGCCTGTCTGTCAGAGCAGGCACGACACGGTCCCCTGGAAGGGGACAGGAGGCAGCGAGGACCCGGAAGGGACCCCGGATGTCACGTCTCAAGACACAAATGAAGACGGGGAGGCTCGAAGTGAGAGAGCCACCAGGGTCTCCCGGAGGGAGCCCGAGGCCCCATGCTAGTGTGCAACAGGCACTGAGCCGGCTAACCCCATGCGGCCCTGGGGACCGAGTTCCTAGTAGCCCACTTTACAGACGAGGAGAGTGAGTCGCCACGGGGCTGAGCACCTTCACCACGTCCCCGAGGCCGCAGAGGCAGAGCTGAGCTGCGACCTGGGACGAGGTGCCTCCCGAGGCTGGTGGTGTGGCCTCCGGCTCGCCACACGAGCCCAGGGCTGGGCCAGGACTCCAACCCGCCAGCTCCTGATGCCTCCACTCAGCCCCCTCCCTGGCACGGAGCCGCTGTCCGGGCTGGTCAGGCCGGCTGCCCACGGGGCACGGGAGGGCAAAGGCTCGTGGAGCGGGCCCCGGGTGTTCGAGAAAGCTCTGTGCCAGACCTGCCGGCCGGTGAGGCCGGGCAAGCCGCTCTCACGCGCAGAGCTGGTGCCCCTGCCCGGTGACTTCGGGGGAGCCCGGGGCAGCTGGAGGCTGGGCTTACGAGGTGCTGGCAGGGGTTAAAAGCGGGTGCTGAGAACCTAAGCGTGTTGGAGCCTGACATGAGACACCGGCGGGGGAGGGGGGAAGAAGACACCACTGGCCGGGGGCATTGTTCTCAGGAGGCTTTGATCCAGGACTCCCACTGTCTCAGGTTAAGGAAGTTTGGGGCTCCACATTCTTGAGGTTTCTCAGCTATGCCCTCAGAGCGGCTGGCTGGGTTCGCTCCACTCACCGTTCCCTGGGGAACCTTTCTCGTTTTTGCAAATAGCTCCCGCAAAGCATGATGCCGAGCTCACCTGGCTGTGTGTGGGCTTTCTCCCATTACTGTGGGTTCCTTGTAACCGCCCCCCCCCAAAAAAGATATGTCCAAGTCCTAGCCCCCAGCACCCGTGGATGTGCCCTGATTCGGAAATAGGAAGATGTAATCGAGGTGCGATGAAGCCAGTCTGGATGAGGCTGGGCCCCAAATCCAGGGACTGGCGATCTGGAAGAAAAGAGGCACAAAGAGACATACCAGGAGACAGAGACAGAGACTGAGACTGGAGAGACATCTGCAAGCAAAGAATCCCGAGGCAGCAGCCAAGACAGAGGCCGGGATTCTCAGGATCCACAGAAGTCCATGGGGGAGGGGAAGAAACAACAACAACAAAAAGAGGTTAGAGAGGGAGAGAGCCAAAGCATAAGGGACTCTTAAAAACTGAGAACAAACTGAGGGTTGATGGGGGGCGGGAGGGAGGGGAGGGTGGGGGATGGGTATCGAGGAGGGCACCTGTTGGGATGAGCACTGGGTGTTGTATGGAAACCAATTTGACAATAAATTTCATATTAAATAAATACATAAATAAATAACTATTCTGTTATACTATCCAAAAAAAAAGTTATTTCACTTATTGCCCAGTATTGGGTCTCTGATTCTTTTTTTTTTTTTCAACGTTTATTTATTTTTGGGACAGAGAGAGACAGAGCATGAACAGGGAGGGGCAGAGAGAGAGGGAGACACAGAATCGGAAACAGGCTCCAGGCTCTGAGCCATCAGCCCAGAGCCCGACGCGGGGCTCGAACTCACGGACCGCGAGATCGTGACCTGGCTGAAGTCGGACGCTCAACCGACTGCGCCACCCAGGCACCCCTTGGGTCTCTGATTCTTATAATATGCCCAAGGTTAAGGTCTTACACCTGAGTTCTTGGGTCATACCTGTTAACAGATACGAACCTCGTAGAAATTAATATTAGAAGTCTGAAGCCTAAAAAAAAAAAAAAAAAAGACAGAGGCCGGGGGGTGTTCTCCCCCTGCAGCCTTCGCAGAGAGGCCGGCAGACCCCTCCGTCTGTGACTTCCCGCCTCCAGACTGGGAAAGGAACTTCCTGTGGTTCAAGCTGCTCCGTGTGGTCCTTGGGCGCAGCAGCCCCCAGGGACCCCTACCCCGCCAGGCCCCTCCTCTGCCGGGCTGTCTGCCATGCTTTCCCCCATCCCCGTGTTACATTCCTGTGACCCGGTGACAGGAGGGAGCCCTCCCGGGCCACGGTGGTATTATGCCCCCTGGGAACAGAAGCAGAAGGACAGGAAAGCCACACGGAGTTGCAGGGCCTGGGACGACGCCGGGGAAAGACCCGTGGGTGCAGGGGGAGGCCGGAGAAGCCAACCCCCGATCATCCGGCGGGTCCGGCAGGCTACCCCCCACCACCAGGCCGACAGGCCCAGGACACGACGTCCAAGCAGGAGGACTGAGATCGGAAGCGGAGGCCGGGGAGAGACTCGCGGGCTCTCTTCACCGCCCCACCGGGCCTGTCCTGCCAGGGGCTCCCTAAGCTTGAGTGTCCCCACGGCCTGCGCTCTCCTGGCTCCACCCTGGCCCAGGACCCATGTCCTCTATCCCTCACCTGCTGGATATTTCCAGGAGTCCCTCAAAGTCACAGCTCCCAAAAGCAAGCTCCCTTCTCCCTGCCAAGCCAGCATCATCGTTCTCCCCTGGCCTGGGCCATCGCCAAGGTTGGAAGGCGAGGGGCTTCTCCCCCGGGGTCTCTGGAACTCCCCTCATCCCCATAGCCCCTCCTGGCCGAGCCAGGCCTTCCTCGTGTGACCCCAAGCTGGTGCCCACCTCCCCGTTCAGCCCCACCCCGCCCTGCCTCCCGGGGAAAGACCTGCTTCGACCACTGTCCTGCACACCTCCAGCCTCCCACTGTGTCAGGTGAAGGAATGCTCTGCTCCCAGGGGATGCCAGCTGCCGGTCTGTGCCCACCCACTCCCTTTAGCATGCCGCATGTTGCCTCCTCCAGGAAGCCTCCTGGGAAGCCGCATGTTGCGGAAGGCGCCCGCCTGCTGGAATTTACCACACGGTCGGCTTGATCACTTCCATGCCCCTGTCTCCTCTGCTGTCCACGGCGGCCTCCCTGCAGGCAGGGGCTGTGGGTGCGCACGCGGGGCCCTGCTCAGCACGGAGCTGGTTCCGGGGGGGCCCGGTGAAAGTCAGGGGAGCAGACAGAGGGCTCAGCAACGGGCGAGGGGCTAATTCTCTAATCCTCTTCCCTTGTCCATACGCTTCCTGTTTCCTCCGCCGTCCTGCTCAGGCCGGTTCTCCTGCTTGGCCCCGAGTTGCTGTGCGTCCGTTAGTGATGGGGACGCGGTGATCATCACTAAACGCCCATCTTCGGGACCGTGGGCCGCCTCCAGAGCGGGGGCAGAAGAGCAAATTGGGGAGGCGTGTGGGCCGGCCTCGCTGGCTCCCTCAGGCCTGCAGGGAAGGAGGAAGAGGCCAGGCAGTGGGTGGGCCAGGAGCCCGGGGGCCAGTGGGCGTCCCCTCCCCGCTGGCACACTGTGCCACCACCTGGGGGGGACTCCCCGGGGCTCTGTCACCCTACGGGGCCGCAAGAGTCATCCAGCGGCTGCAAGCTTCCCACCCTGCCTTGTTATGTGGGAGAATCTGACGAAAGTTCTGTCTTAATTACTGCTCGGCCCCCCAGGGCTTGCAGGTGCTGGCAGGAATCCACACTTCGCGCCCGGCTGCTCAGAGTCAGGGGCGGCCCAGTGCGGACGGCACGCACCTGCTGGGGTCCAAGCACTTCCTGCCCCAAGAGGACACAGGAAACGCTGCCTGTGTTTCCAGAAGCTCACGGGAGCTACCGGCTTCTCGGGGCCCTGAACCGCGCGGCCCTCCTCACCCGCCAGCTACTCTCGCCTCGACATCCTCCCTGCGGCCAACCGGGCGGCTCCCCGGGTACAGAAATGTTGGCCAAGAAAAGGCACTTTTTTCTTTTGCATTATTTTCTTTTTAAGAAACCTGTGTGGCAGGGGAGGGGACAGCGCCTGGGTGAAGTCGGTTGAGCGTCCGACTTCAGCTCAGGTCATGTCCTCACGGTTCGTGAGTTCAAGCCCCGCGTCGGGCTCTGTGCTGACAGCTCGGAGCCTGGAGCCCGCTTCGGATTCTGTGTCTCCCTCTCTCTCTGCCCCTCCCCTGCTCATGCTCTGCCTCTCTCTCTCTCTCTCTCTCTCAAAAATAAATAAACATTAAAAAAACATTTTTTAAATATGTGTGTGTGTGTAAACATATATATGCAGATACTTAGGGGCGACATTGTGTCCCCTTAAATTCTCACGTTCAAGTCCTAACCCCCCCCCCCAGGACCTCAGATGTGACCTTATTGGGGAAAACAGTCATTACAGAAGAATTAGCAAGATGAGGTCATACTGGAGGAGCGTGGCTCTAAATCCAATGTGACCCGTGTCCTTATAAGAGGGGAAATGGGGACAGAGAGAGAGAAGGGCCGTGTGACAATGAAGCTTCCAGAAGCCAAGGAACCCCAAAGGCGCCAGCAAAACCCCAGAAGCCGGGGGAGGGGGTGGAGAAGATTACCCGTCACGGCCCCACCAGCCCGGCCCACACCTCAGTCTTGAACTTCTGGCCTCCAAACTGTGAGACGAGACATTTCCGTTGTGCAAGCCCCACCCCCGCCCCCGCCCGCCCGCCACTCTGTGGGCTTCGTCACAGCCACCTTAGGACACTACCACACGCACAGTCACACACTCACACGCACGCTCACGCACAAAATACACACCTGTGGACTAGATACGGAAAATAGAAGAATCACAAACAAGAAAATAACCCCACCTCTCAGAGACGCCACCCTTTTTGGTCTATGCCCTTCCAGGTTTTGCCCCACATGTGTGGTTTTCACGCTGGGTTTACACCGCACACTTTCTTTTCAAAATATCGTCACTATGTTCCTGCGTCGTTAAAGCTTCCTTGAAATGGTTCTATAATGTCCCATCATAGCTAACCAGTTTTAGTTTGGTTGTTTCCAACTGCCTGCAATTAAAAAGAAATCCAAAATGAACGTTCTCATGCATAAGTCACTTCCTCTGTGTCTATTTCCTAGGGATCGTTTCTAGAAATAAAGTCGGGTCTGAGGCAACCACCCCACATGGCTTCTGCAGAGATTCACTTCCAGCATCCTGAACTCTCCCTACGTAATACAATGGTCGAAGGTTTGAGGACGATGGCCTTGTCTGTTTGAGCCCAACCAGATACGTCTAAGAGCCCAGAGATTAGTCCCTGACCTGGGCCTCAGGTTGTCAATATAAAGAATTCCCAGGACCAGAGAGATGCTTCAGAATGAACCTGCAGCCTGCTTGCTACTCTACAGACGTGCGCGACATCTGCCCTCACAGAGGCCCGAGGGACAAAACTCTTTGCTCTTTGAGAGACATTCTGGAAGCCAAGTCTTCTTTTCTCCTGGATCGCACAGCTTGAGGGTGTGATGCTTGGAACTGGTGCAGCCTTTTTGTCACCATGAGGGAAGCCCCTTTGGGCAGAGCCAGGTCGAGTTATTACTTGCATCATACAGTTGCAGCAGGCGCAAAGCCCACCGGCTGCCACAAAGGAAAAAGCTGATAAAAGCAAGCTTTCTGTTCACACTGGTCCCTGCATGACTCAGTTTGTCAATGCTTGCCTCCACCATCCCGTACAAGTTGGTGATAGGAAAGGAAAGCGTTCTGGGCAGAGCCCGTGTGCCATCCGGAGGTGAGATCACCCTAGATTATCGAATGAGCCCTAACCCTGGTGACTGGCATCCTTATCAGAGGAGGAAAGGACACAGAGAGACAGCCGTGTGAAGGCAGGGGTGGAGGCTGGAGGGATGCACTCACCATCCAAGGAATCTCACGTGTCTTTATAAGAGAGAGGAGACACTTGGGACACACGGACATGGCGGGGCGGGGGTGGGGGGTGCGTGAAAACAGAGGCGTCCGGGTGACGCCTCTATAGGCCAAGGAAAGTCAACGGTTGCCGGGAACACCAGAAGCCTTGAGGGAGGCATGGAACACCTTCTCCCTCGGGCTCTCTAGGAGGATCCAGCCCTGCCCACGCCCTGATTTCAGGATTCTGGCCTCCCGCATGGTGAGGAGAATAAATTTCTATTGTTTCAAGCACAGTTTGTGGTCATTTGCTCCAGCGTCCCAGGCCCCTGATGTGTCTGGGAATCCTCTTTGACTCTGAACCTGAATCAGCCCCCCACACACAAAGTCCTATGATTATAATACAGCCTGTCTGAAGGATTCCCATCTGGCGTCCCTCATGTGTGTCCCACCCAATGCCCCCAAGACGGGAAAAGGTGGTCAGCAGAAGAAGTGTCAGGCTCAGTAAAGCTGGGAAACCGCATCATAAAATGAAATGTCCCCTGTTGGTTGTAGGGACATTCATATTCGCTCGTCATCAGAGCTGAGATAGATGCCCAAGAGGAAACATAAAACTTAAGGCCAGAGGTTTTAACGGGCAGAGTTTCTGTCAGCAGAAACTTTCCTTTAAACAACACTTGTTAATATATCGGAGAAGAGACCCAGACACAACTGGGCAATCCCGGGCAAATCCCCTGTGCTCACTGTCTAGACGCTGAGACGAGCCGGACAGCGGTGAGGTCACGTGGTTGCTTCTAGCCCCTGGGTCTCAGTGCAGGTCTGCACCCTGCCACGTTGTCTTCCTGGGAAGGGAAGGGCACACCGGACCTTCTGGAAGATCCGAGTTAAATTCGCAGGCACAGGAAAATCACGCTTATTTATTTATTTATTTTTTCAGCGCGGTGTGGAGTTTAAAGCAATGACGTAGGGTTTGTTTTGTGGGGGAGAGGGGTGATGGTGGAGTCTGCAGCCTTTTCTGTCCACAGCTCTGTTTCCCCACCCCCGGCCCTCCTTGTAGCGTGGCTGTCTCCGGGGCCGGGACGGGAGAGCTGTGCCGTCAGACCCAGGGGCCCGCTGCTCAGAGGACGCACCGTGCGTGAAATGCTCACTGGCCTTCGAAGACGGTGCGAAGCAGAGGATGTAAAATGTCTCCTTAGTAATGTTTTGTATCATTACGTGCTGAAATGATAGTATTTTGGCTCTAGGTGGTTAAATTATACTATTGGAATTCATCTGGGGGCACTGGGGTGGCTCAGTCGGTCGAGCGTCTTGACTCTTGATTTCGGCTCGGGTCATGATCGAGTCTTGCATCAGGCTCTGTGCTGACAGCACGGAGCCCGCTTGGGATTCTCTGTCTGTCTCTCTCTCTGTCTCTCTGTCCCTCCCCTGCTCACATGTGCAGCAGCACATACCCTCTCTTTCTCTCTTAAAGTGAGTCAATAAACACCAACAAAAAATAATACTAAAGAAGAGAATTAATTTGACCTGTTTCTTCGACCTTCTAAAAATGTGGCTAACATTACGTCTGTGGCTCCCATCCGTGGCCAGGATCACATTTCCACCAGACAGAGCTGTGGCTCAGGTTTTCTGGCGTGTGTGACCGAGGAAGGAAGGGAGGCCCCACCTTGCCCCTGCCCCCCGCCCCCAGGCTTCCGTGGAGAAGCGATGTCAGCTTGCTGGGCCGGGGACACTTGCACTGTAAGTTCCCAGAGGTTTCCAGGTGTTCACTCTTCGGGTGCAGGGTCTAGGCTGGGGCCGCTGTCTTCGGCTGTGATGACCCACAGGGGGCACGGGGAGCCTCCACCGCCTGCCAAGGAACGAAATGCCCGCTCCCCCACTCACTCTGATTCATGGCGGCATTAACGGTCTACTCAGTCCTTGCGGGGACAACCTGGGGGTGGGGGGAATGAGCTGTGTTTGGCCCTCTGTCCTCCAGCCTCCTGTAACAGGTAGCAGCAGATCTGTGTGGGCGCTTGGCGCCTGGAAGCCTGCAGAGTCGTCTGTGAGTTCTTGAAGGACGAGGGCTGGCCGGATTCAGGCTTTCTAGGACCCCGGCCGGCCGGCACTGAGCACAAGGTAGCCCTTGACGGGCCGCAGGCGGCCCCGGCGACTTTGAGGCCAGAACAGGTTCCGTTTACAGCCTGTGCAAGCTCATGGGCTGGCCGGAGACCTGGGGAGGCGTCGAAGCCCCCTTGTGATTGCGCCCCACCCCTGCCTGCCGCAAAAGACATTTCCTTTACAGCAGCTGCAGAGCTGGTAGGAGGCAGAGGGGTCGGGGCAAAAGTAGGGGGTGGGACTTGGCACTCTCTGGCCAGCAGGGGGCAGCGTGGCACAAGCACCTGCTCCTCCCCCACTCTCCCAGAGAAAGGACGGTTGTTGTGGTCCCCCCGGACCTGTGCGCGTGATCTTTTATTTTTTTTTGGAGGGCACCGTCGCTGGCCTGGAGGGATCTCGGGGGCTTGAGATGTTCCAAACCCATTTTCTAAAAAGGGCTGATTCTCTGTTTCGACATGAATGGAGCCACGGTCAAATACTAGGAACACACTGGGGAGCCGTCATGGAAAGACCCCAGCGGGTTTGAAAGGAGAGGGAAGCCGGGAGCAGGGAGAAGCCACCAGCCCGGGGTCATGCGTTTGGGAGAATGAAGGCACGTGTGATAGATTATAAATCAGTTAGTAAATTGTGTGCATGCGACTCTTCAAGGACTAAGGTCTGAGAGTCGCACCGCGTCTCCAGAAGCTGGCCAGCGGGGAGAGAGGCCGAGGACCCCAACCGCTCCTTTTCCTCTGCTGGAACACCTCGGAAACGTCTCTGGGGGTTGTCTGCTGACTTTCTGTCACTTTTATTTTGTTTGGGTGCTTTGCATTGATCAAGTCAGTGCTGCACATGCCGGCTTTGGAAGATGCCTTCCTCTCCTGGCATTTCCCTGCAGGGTTTATGGGGACCCCCCGAGGCTCAGCTGGTCGGAACGGGGTGGGGGTGGGGGGCGGGTAGCCCCCACCCCCATGAGGAATGTATCCCCTGGGCACGAAGGTGCAAATGTCGGACCCCAGGTCCAGAGAGTTAAAGAAAGCAATAAAATCCCTGTCCGCCTTTTGGAACGATCGACTCGGACACGTTTGACTCGCCCCACACCTCTCTTCCCATTCGGGCTTCCCCTCCCCTCAGAGCCGCCCCCTCTGGGGTCCAGGGAGCCTCCTCTCGAGGCTACGGGATCCGTTCCCTCCTGCCCGACACCTTCCACTTGGCCTCGCGTGGGCTACCTCTATAAGACATGCGGTTTATTGCACCGTGCTTTATATCACCTTCATTGTTCAATTGCCTCTAATTTTTATGAGAAGGGGGAGTGCTGTAAAATGCTTGCATCATCGAACGAGCACCGTGCTTGGATAGGCAGAGACAGCAAACTCTTGCACTGGGCTGCCGGCCGCCCGAGGCGCATCCGGGCCTGGTGCACGAGGGTCTCGGCGGGAGGTGGGAGGCACGGCAGGCCACAGGCTAGAGAGACAGCCCTCTGGTGCCGCACCGGCATCATCAGCCCCCGGGGACCACGGAGGCAGCCCAGCGTCTGGAGCTCCATCACACCTGTCGCGCACAGACCAGTCGATTCTCTGCACCGAAGTCCGCTCGCCTCAGGTGAGGAGGGGACGGGTCTGTCTGTGATTCCTTTTGGCTGGACCCGGCTGGACCTGAGCAAGACAGAACCTGGGTTCAGAGCTGTAACTTCCAGACGAGGGAGCTCTCTCCTTTGGCTTGACCGTAGGCTCAGCCGGCGGTGACCCAGCCGCCTCGCGGCCGCCTCCGCTTACACAGACCCACAAACGCGGGGTGCTGGACACAAGGAAGTACCCCTACCCGGGAAATGGGGGCGGGGAAGCAGTAGAAATCCTGAAGCCCACCTCTTGCCCCTTTGCAAACACCTGCTGTGTATTCTTGCATATCCGGGAAGGTGATGTGAATGTTCCCTGCCCTCATCTTGAGGACTGCAAGCATTGAAAGAGGTGTTTTCTTTTATTTTTTAGCAAAACCAGTCCCCACTGAACGCCCTGAATTCTGTTGCTGGAATCCTAGCCCTCCCGTCACTGCAGAAGTTTTCTGTCTGAGCGATGGGACCCCACACACCGGGCACAGGCAGGGAGGACTGGGGGCATGGGGCAGAAATGACAGCAGGGGCTCCGCACCCTTCACGGCCCCCGACGTGGCCTCCGCACCCGGGCCATCCAGCCGGGCCAGCCCTCGGCCTCTAGGAGGGCACCCGTGCTTCTGGGTTTCAGAATGCGTCGCCCTTCAAACAAAGGCAGGGCCTCGCAGATTCCTATCCTGCCCTCTGCCAGGGAGCCTCGCTGCCAAGACTCACAGGCATGTGTGCCCGCCTCCAGCAACTCTAGCCGAAGGGCCTGGCCGGGGCTTTGATCTGGGTCCTGGAGCACAGTGTGGGAAGCTCGCTGCAGCTCAGGCCTGGGAACAAGCCCGGGCATCCCAGCTCGCTCCCTCCCCTGCAGGGCTCGGTAGAGGGGCCGTGAGGACAGCCAGAGGCGCCCAGGACGAAATGCCGATCTCATGGGGGAGGCTCCAGATGTCCAGGTGCAAACCGTGTCCCAGCCTCCAGCCTGGATGCTCTGAGAGCACCCACGCCTTCCCACGAGGTCACAGAACGCACGCTCCCGGCCCCCCGTCGCCCGTCCTAAATCAGCCGGTGCCTACTAGTTATTCATTCAACCACCCATCCGCCAAATGCACCGGGTCCCCACACCCCGGGCGACGTGCTTCATCCAAGGGTGGACAGTGAGTCGATCTGAGCCTCTGGCCGGGCGAAGACTTGAGCCTCACCCCAAAGACATGTGGGAAACGGAGCCTCAGAGGTGACACTTTCCTGCTCTGTGGCTGGTACATGAGAGAGAGACAGCATCCTTGGGAATGGAATGCTTTAAAGATTTTATTTATTTTTTAAGCTTATTTATTTTGAGAGAAAGAGAGAGGGAGAATCCCAAGCAGGCTCCTCAGGGTCAGCTCACAGCCCGACGCGGGGCTCGAACCCACGAACCGCTAGATCATGACCTGAGCCGAGACCAAGAACAGACATTCAACCGACTGAGCCCCCCAGGTGCCCCCGCATTATACGTTTCCTTAAACGTGCTTTGAAAAGACTACCCCTGGGCATTCTGGAAAATGTTCCAAAGCCTGTATTGCAGTCTGAATAGTGCCACACTAGAAAATAGAAGCGTTAAAAAAAAAAATTTAAAAAAAAAAAAAGGGGGGCACCTGACTTCGGCTCAGGTCACGATCTCACGGTCCGTGAGTTCGAGCCCCGCATCGGGCTCTGGGCTGACAGCTCAGAGCCTGGAGCCTGCTTCCGATTCTGTGTCTCCCTCTCTCTCTGCCCCTCCCCCGTTCATGCTCTGTCTCTCTCTGTCCCAAAATAAATAAAAAACGTTGAAAAAACAAAGTGTATTAGTGTGTTTAAGACTTTGTCGTTTGAAACAAAGTGTATTAGTGTGTTTAAGACTTTGTCGCTCTTAGCTCTGATCTCACGAGTAAACAACGGAAGGGGGGAAAAAGCACGAGATGAGATGGGTCCCAGGAAGACGGAGTCCCAGTTGAAGCAGAAGCACGCCAGCAGGTGCAGGAGGGGGAGGAGTCATGAAAAGGTACCCGGCTTCTGTGGCCGGATGTAGCTGAGCCGGCCCGATGGGCTGGACATAAGCTAGTAGGTGACGCTTGGGAAGTTTGGATGTGCTGTGTGAACGTGAGTTTCGCAGGCCAGGGGGCCCTGCTCAGGGCTGGATGGGTCACTGCCTGTGCTGGACGTGGCCGTCGCCCCTGGAGCACGTGGTCCAGCAAGAGAGACAACGAGCAGGGAACGGCACCAGGGGCTGTGGCAGGAGCCGTGAAGGATAAGCATCAGGGAGCCGCCCGGGGCCGGGCAGGCGGGAGGGCACCTGTGTGAGCCTCCGCCGGGCAGAGGAGACGGGGCGAGGCAGGGAACACAGGGAACGGAGAAGCCGTCCCGGCAGGGGACAACAGAGACCCGGAGGGGTTTCTTCCAGTCCCCAAGGGAGCAATGACCCCAAAGAGCCCACGCGCCAGTCCCCGTAACCTGTAAAGAGGCTGCATCACACAGCAGAGGAGAGTTCAAGTTGTAGGCAGATGTGAGATCGCTAAGCGACCGACCCTAACACGGGGAGATGATCCTGTTTTGTCCCAGCGGGGCCCCAAGTCACAAGGGGCCTTCACAGCGCGAGGACCTGACCCGACACAGCTGGCTGTGAAGGCGGAGAAAGAGGCCCTGAGCCGAGGGGTGCGGGCGGCCCCCAGAAGCTGGACAAGGCAAAGGAGCAGATTCTCCCTCAGAGCCTCCTGGAGGAACCGGGCCTTGACCTTAGCCCAGGGAGGCCCGCGGCAGACTCCCGGCCTCCAGAAGCGTGCGATGAGAGATGCGTGTGTCTTAGGCCGCTAAGCGTGTGGTTCTTTGTTACAGAGGCAGGAGGAAGCCGAGACACCTGACAAAGCTCTTTCTCTCTAAGTGTTAGCTCAGGACCAGGAAATGACATGCGGCTTATGAGCAAGGACATTCTGGCGATCTTCACGACCAGCCGTCTGTGGGTGAGGAAGGAAGAGTGCAGAAGTGCAGGAGCCTTCTCTCAGAGCAGGGTGGGGCGGGGAGGGGCAGGGCGGGGCCTCGGCGGGGGTCCAGGTGGCGGGTGTCCCCTCCAGCCAGGCAGGCGCCCCCTCCAGCCAGGCCCAGACCGTGCCTCGAATCCCAGCTCTCTGCTAACTAGCTGTGCAACTCAGGGCCGCGACTGAGCCTAGCCGGGCCTCAGTTTTCCCCTCTGCCAAATGGGCACAAGAATCTCAAAGTCCGGGTTGTCAGCACAACTGCAGAGGGTAAGCGTAAAGGCTCACACCGTCCGGCAGTTAATAGCAGCTCAAGAAATAAAAGCTGTTGTTAGCAATGGCACATTTATTTATTACTTAAAGTAGAAGGTCTGTCATCTGCCTCAAAGGATTTTGGGCCACAGTATACGAATCAGGACACTTCTGCTAGGGCAGGTTCCCGGTGTCTGCGGGGAGCTAATTCCTGCACCCGACGGCTGCCTTGAGCTCACGCTCCCCTGGGACCCAGGGCAGGACGGACCGGAGCCAGGAGGGGCTCGTCACCCACAGAATGCCTGCAAGATCCCCCAGGGGCCGGCCTCCTTCCCCAGGAGAAATTCTAGCAGGCATCAAAGGTACACACGTTTATCTGTGTGTGTGTGTGTGTGTGTGTGTGTGTGTGTGTTTGCAGAGGTAACACATTCACATGGCTTAAATATATATTCAAACACACCCATATGTTAGAAAATACACATGCGTATCTTCACCGCGTGTTTTACACACACTGAAAAGTCCCTTCGGCTCCTCTCCATCGGCCCTCCTTCCTCAGATAACCATGGAGGGGTTTCCAAGATACCCTTCACGTGTTTCTTTAGGGAAACGCAAGCAAACAAAAAACGGACGCTCCTCTCCCGGTCTTTGCTCAGGGCAGAGAGCGAGCTATTGTGGCGCCCGCTAACGTTTATGGAGTGCTTTTCTATGCCAGGCCCGGCTGTAAGTACTTTTGTTGTCTGACCAATTTAGCCTGCGCGACAGAGTCAGGTGGTAAATAAATTATTGACTCCGTTTTACTGAAGAGCCCAGGCACAGAGAGGTTAAGTTACCAGCTCCGGTCAGGGGAGAAATTCAATAAATGATCCAGAATCGGTCTGGGGGCGCCCTGCCTCCCATCCTGTCTCCGCCAGAACTCCACCTGCTGTGTCTCTCCCTCCCCTCCCTCTGCCCCTTCCTCCCCCTCCCGCCTCCTCTGTCTCTCTCTCCTCCTCTCTTCCCTCCCTTCTTTTCTTCCTTTCCCGGAACAATGTCTCAATGTTTCATTCCTGCATA
Organism: Prionailurus viverrinus; assembly: GCF_022837055.1. Taxonomy (NCBI): domain Eukaryota; kingdom Metazoa; phylum Chordata; class Mammalia; order Carnivora; family Felidae; genus Prionailurus; species Prionailurus viverrinus. The sequence continues at coordinate 4,335,936 of NW_025927609.1, read as the reverse complement.
TATTTGTTGCCTGTCGCTGCTGTAACAAATGACCACAAGCTTAGTGGCTTAAAACGACACAAAGTTATTACTTCACAGTTCGGGAGGTCAAAAGTCCATCAGGGGGTTCACTGGGCTGACATCAGTATGCTGGCAGGACCGGTTGCTTCTGGAAGGCCTGTGGGAGAACCCAGGTCCTTGCCCGAGGAACACACGGTTTCCAGGGATCAGGACGAGGACAGTGGGGACCATTATTCTGCCTGTCATACCAGGAGACGCCCTCCTTATTTCATTTTATTTTATTTTTTTACAGATAAGCCGTAGTCCACAGCAGAGAAATTCTGCAAATGCATTTACTCGCTCTTCCGTTAACGGATAGTTGGGTTTTTTCCAACCTTTCATCCTTATTAAAAACCCTGTGCCGAATAATCTGGTACATGGTAACACTTTGCACACAGGCAAGCGGGGGGGGGGGGGGGGAATTCCAGCAGTCAGAGGATTGGCTCAAAGATGCACGAACAGAGGGGCGCCTGGGGGGCTCGGTCTGTTCAGCATCTGGCCTCAGCTCAGGTCATGATCTCACAGTTTGTGGGCTCGAGCCCCGCGTCGGGCTCTGTGCTGACAGCTCGGAACCTGGAGCCTGCTTCGGATTCTGTGACCCCCTCTCTTGTCTCTGCCTCTCCCCCGCTCCCGCTCTGTCTCTGTCTCTCTCCCTCCCAAAAATAAATATTAAAAAAAAAAGATGCACAGGCATCTGTAGTTCTGACGGAAATGGCCAGCTCTCCCTACGACTTGCGTCCACCCCAGCGGCGTCAGAGGCAGTGTCCCCCCCCCCCTCCCCCGGGTGCACACGTCTCGCTTTGGGACCGTTGTCAACCCCGGAAAAACACATAACACACGCCTTCGCGAGGAGTCTCACCATGGTCTCTGGTCTGGCGGGAGGTGGGGAACCGGTCATACACCGGCCCTGGAGAGAAGTCAAGGCCACTGCCTCAACTTATTACTCAGGAAGTATTTCGCTCAGGGGGCGGGTGAAGCTCAGAGAGTGTGCTGCTTCCCGACGATTCCTTCCCGGACACGGGATGAAACTGGGGACGTGAAAACGGATGGTGGGCCATCCAGTAATGGACGTGGCACACGGGCGTCTGCCAGGAACTAGAATCGGTCGGTCTAGCCCGAGAATGCCAACTCCGCGTCTCGTGCTCCTCACCGAACAGGGAACAAAGCGCCCCAGGTGACGGAAGAGAAGGTGGCGTGGGCCTTCAGAGGGGACACAGAGGAGCGGGGGGCACCTCACGCACGGGCCGGCCACCCCTCCTGGCCCCGGGCAGGGGCCTGTGGGAAGGGACAAGAGATGCCCTCGATACACTTGAATCTGCCTAAGTTCTAGCAGGAGCATGGAATTAGGAGTCCAGAGGTCTGCTCCCCAGTGAGGAGAGAGGATTTTCTGGGCCTGGAGAATTCTAGGAATTCTCATGTGTTATTCAAGGTCATGACGGGTGGGAAACAATCCACGTGTCCACCCAGGGCAGCGTGGCCAATGACTGTCCCACGGGGCCCCGCCTCCCGGCCTTCGGGGACAGCCTGCCGTGGCCCCTGCACACCGCGGCAGAGACCCCCGAGTCACTGCCCTCCTCCCTCGGACAGTAACTTCCCACCCCAACGGTATGCCCTGGTGTCGTGCCTCAGTTTCCCTTTATAGTCATTCTGTGGTCAGGCAGGATAATTGCAGGGTCTTGTTAGCCCCTGGGCTCTCCATCCCTCTTTTGAGTTTTGTGTGGTAAAATCATCACTTCTCTCTCCCTTTTTTTTTTTTTTGTAAGTTTATTTATTTATGGGGCCCCTGGGTGGCTCAGTCAGTTAAGCGACTGACTTCGGTTCAGGTCACGATCTCACGGTTTGTGAGTTCGAGCCCCGCGTCGGGCTCAGAGCCTGGAGCCTGCTTGGGATTCTGTGTCTCCTTCTGTCTCCGCCCCTCCCCCATTCATGCTCTCTCTCTCTCTCTCTCTCTCTCAAAAATAAATAAATATATTTTAAAATAAATAAATATATTAAAAATATAAATATAAATATTTTTAAAAGTTTATTTATTTTTGAGAGAGAGAGAGAGAGAGAGCATGCACTCATGAGCAGGGGAGGGGCAGAGAGAGAAGGAGAGAATCCCAAGCAGGCTTTGCACAGTCAGCACAGAGCCCGATGTGGGGCCCAGTCTCCGACTGCGAGATCATAACCTGAGCAGAAACGAAGCATTAGGAGCGTAACCAACCGAGCCACTCAGGTGCCCCCAAACTATTACTTCTTCTTTTTAAACAAAGAAGTCTGTCTAACTTCCAGTCCCCTATTGTGACGATCCTAAAAGCATAAGAGTACCCCAAAATGTAATTAACTTGCAATGAGAAATTAACTTGCGATGAGAAAGTCTACACCGTGGGGGTTTTTTGTTGTTGTTGGGTTTTTTTCCCTACTGTACTTACCGCTGATGGACTGCTGGAGTTTCTACAAGGAGAGACCCCCCACAGTCTCCCTGCCCCCCCGAAGGAGGACCGTCTTGGATGCTACAGTCCAGGGCGAGCCCTCGGCCGTCAGGCTCCTCTGCGGGTCTGCATCACGGGTGACATGGGCTTGCTCTACATGGTAAGCTAGAAAGCCTTCATTCATTCACTGGGACCAGATGCCAGTGTAATTATGATTATAAAACCCGTGTAAGTAGGTAACAAGGTCGTGTGGTGGCAATTTTTTTTAAATGTTCACATAGCATTTAAAAAAATTTTTTAATGTTATTTACTTTGGGGTGGGGGGGGGCGGGGCAGGAGCCGAGAGAGAGGGAAAACACAGTACCCGAAGCAGGCTCCAGGCTCTGAGCCGTCAGCACAGAGCCCAACGCGGGGCTCCAATCGAATCCACAAACCCCAAGAACGTAACATGAGCTGAAGTTGGACTCTTCGACGACTGAGCCCCCCGGGAGCCCCTTGGTGTCAGACGATTTAAAGCGGTCGCTCAGACGACCCAATCATGCGAATGCATCACGACACATGAAAACATATAAGCGCATGTGCACGCACACGGACACACACACGTACACTCGTGAACATCGGAAAGAAAGCACACAATCCAGACGACACCCCAAGGCCAACCTGGTTCTAAGACCGTGTGCCGAAAGCCTTGCAAGTAAAGATTTGGGGGCGTCTGGGGGCTCCATCGGCGAAGCATCCGACTCTTGATTTCGGCTCGGGTCATGATCCCTGAGTTCAAGCCCACATCGGGCTCTGTGCTGACGGTGTGGGGCTTGCTTGGGATTCTCTCTCTCTGTCTCCCTGCCCCTCCCCTGCCCACTCCTTCTCTCTCTCGCTCAAAAATAGATAATATGAAAAGTAATAAAGATTTGGAAGTGTGACAGCATTTCTGGTGAGTATGTGGGCAGAATCACACACTCGTACACCCGTGGACAAAATGTAAGCCAGCCAAAGCCTTCAGGAGAGCAGTGGGGCCAAGTCCTACAACAGGTGAGCCTTCCATCCACGTCGACCCAGCTTCCGGAAGTGTGTCCACCTACCCAAGGACACGAAGATATGCACGCTGGATATTTATTGCAACACGTGTGTAAGAGCCAAGTCTGAAAACAGCCCGCAAGTTTATCAGCAAAGGTTGAATTGCATAAATTACAGCACAGCTGCACAATGCGAGAGGGCGTAGCCCCCTGGAAGAATGAGGTTAATTTGCGCAGACGGGGAAAACGTCCCAGATCTTTCTACCTCGTGTGGTAAGGAAGCACAACTGTTTTTTATTTTTAATGGTGCACGCAGGGCATTATTCCAGGGGCTGGTGACACAGGGATGCCCAAATGCAACGGGACCTCCCCCACGCGGGGCTCGCTCCAGGAGCGACAGAGAAGAAGCAAGGGAGTCCGTGAGGACAGCGGTGGGGGGAGCCACAGGAGCTGGGACAGAAAGCTGTGGCCCCCGGTGCAGCCGGGAAGGAGTTTCTCCTGAACACACCCGGCTGGCCTTCTGGGTCAGCAGATATTTTCCCCCCAGGGGTGGCAAAGGCTCCCACCGTGGCCGAGACCCTGTCCATTTATCTAGCTGGGGGCAGGGGGGGGGGGGGGGGATCCACAGAAGTTTCCTCTCTCACCGTGCAGAGGCTCCCTCTGAGGGTCCGGGAGGACCTTTCCCACGGCACCCAGCTCTTGGAGGCTCTGGCAGCCTTTGGGGAAATTTGGCTTGAATATGCACCCTTGGAATGATGCCTCCACTGTCACAAGGCTGGCTTCCCTCTGTGTGTGTGTGTGTGTGTGTGTGTGTGTGTGTGTCTTCTCCTCTTTAAAAAAAATTTTTTTTTTAACATTTATTTACTTTTTAGAGACAGAGAGAGACAGAGCATGAGTGGGGGAGGGGCAGAGAGAGAGGGAGACACAGAATCGAAAGCAGGCTCCAGGCTCCGAGCTGTCAGCACAGAGCCCGACACGGGGCTCAAACCCACGAACCGTGAGATCATGACCTGAGCCGAAGTCGGACGCTTATCCACCTGAGCCACCCAGGCACCCCTCTCTCCTCTTTTTATAAGGAAACCAGCCATATTGGAGTTAGGGCCGACCTTGATGCTCTATGACCTCGTGTGAATTTAACTGCTTACCTCTGCAAGCACCCTACTTTCCAATCAAGGACATGTCCCTGGGTTCTGGATGGACAGGAGTTCTGGGCGGATGCTGTTCCACCCAGCGCCCACGTGGCAGAGTGGAGACGAGAGAAGCAGGTGCTAGACACGTTCATTCTGCGCAGCGGACGAGAGCCGAGCGCGGGTGCAGTGATCGCTCCGCGTCGGGGGCTGCCGTCCACGCTGCCTGGTTGGGACGGGCATTGCGGCACCGGGTCCATTGCTCTCAGAGGGTGGCCATTCAAGAGACAGCAATGGCGGGCTGGGTGGGCACAGGTGACGGTGAGCCTTCCGCCATCAGCCCCCCTCCGGAGTGGCCCTTCCCGGCACGTCGGGTGTGAGTCGGGACCGGGGAGAGGCCCTCTCTGGTCTTCCTCATGGCCCGGCGGGCGTGGGCAGCTTCAGTGCTGTCTCTCGGTGGCGCTGAATCAGGCCCGCCCGTGGGGTGGTGACCCACACACATACACCTTAAGTCACGGCTGGTGTAACACGCACGTGGACGCGGGCAAAGGCACCAGGAGAGGAAGAAGAAGGCGACGGGGACGGGCAGACTTGGCTCCTGTCACCTGGGAGCTTTGCCAAAGCCCCCGCCCCAGAATATAACCTGGAAACATCGACCAGTGTCACTGCCTGAGTCTGACGAAACCGCAAAAGCACCTTCCTGAGGTTGACGTAACGTGATGCCGGACAGGGTCTCGCAGGGCTTGGGGCTCAAGGTGGTGAAACGTGGGGGCCGTGGATTGGGTCAGCTCCAGCCTCCAGCAGTTTCATTGTACTCCGTTGTTGTATTTTATTTTAAAGCTTATTTATTTATTTAGGGAGAGAGAGCATGCAGGGGAAGGGCAGAGAGACGGAGAGGGAGAGAGAGAATCCCAAGCAAGCTCCCCACTGTCAGCCCAGAGCCCGACGCAGGCTCTCACGAACTGTGAGACCATAACTGGAGCCCAAGTTGGACGCTTAACCGACTGAGCCACCCAGGCGCCCCTCAGCCTTCGGCCATTTTAAAGGTATCGTTTCTCGAAAAGTTGCTTGGAGCCTCATGTGCCTCCATCTGCAAAATGGGACTCTTATCCTAACTCACAGGGCTGCCGAAGGCACGACGCGGGGTCAGCGGCCGCACCTCCAGCGCATCGGGCCCTTCCGGCCAGAGGGGACAAATTCCCTGCGTGGCCGTGTCTGTTCATTCGCCGTCCCACTCCGGGGCAGGGCCGCACGGCTCGGGGTGAGCACGGCCACCGTTCTCCTCTCCGCCCACCACAACCTCACAACTTGCCGAAAGAACGTCGCGTGATTCCCCTTTGTCATCTTTCTTGGGAAGTGAGAGCGCTAGATCTCTGAGCTGACCTTAGCAACCACGCTTGCGAGCTTCTCGGAGAAAGACAGCAGGTGCAGAGGCAGGGGTGCGTGGGGGCCACGGGGCTGCGTGTGCAGGAGCCCCGGAGCTGAGGAAGCAGGCAGGCCGTCGTCGGAGAAGCTCCTCCAGCTGGATGGCCAGCCCCGGCTCTCCCAGTGTCTCCAGCTACCGGTGACCCTCCACTCTTCGGGGTCAGGCCGCGCGAAACTGAACTGACATGAAATCAGTCTTTGGAATCCATTCCGATCCTGGGAAGGGCCGCGTGCGACGGCAAAGAACCTGGGTTTGCCCCCCGTCCGGGGTGAGTGGGCAGCCCCTCAGCCTCCTCCTCCTCCTCCGACCGTGAGGACCCTTTTCTGTTTCCGTGCTGGGGGCCGCAGGCTCCAGCTCCGGCCCACCGTCCGCTTTTGTGAATAAAGTTTTATTGGAACACAGCGGCTGGCTTGCTCACTCACTCACGTATTGCCCCTGGCTGCTTTTGCAGGACGATAGCAAATCTGAGTAGCCGTGACTTCCAAAGCCCAAATTACTCACTGTCTGGCCCCAAACAGAAAAAAAGCTTGTCGGTCAATCCCGGCTCTATTCCAAGTATCCACTAATTGGTGTCTTTCTTTCTTTCTTTCTTTCTTTCTTTCTCTTTCCTTCTTTCCCTTATTTCTTTCTTTCCGAAAGAAACTATATTTTATTTTTTTAATTAAAAAAATTTTTTTTACATTTTATTTACTTTTGAGAGAGAGGCAGAGAACAAGTGGGGGAGAGGCAGGGAGAGAGAGGGGGACACAGAATTCCAAGCAGGCTCCAGGCTCTGAGCCAGGCGCAGAGCCCGACGCGGGACTCGAACCCACAAACCGCAAGATCAGGACCTGAGCTGAAGTCGGACACTTAGCTGACTGAGCCACCCAGGGGCCCCAAGAAACTATATTTTAGAAGTTTTAGGTTTACAGAGAAATCACGTAAATGTATAGAATTCCTATATACCCCGGGGCACAGTGTCCCCCATTACTAACATCTTCATTAGTGAGGTCTCTGTTGCAATTGATGAATCAATTTTGATATGTTATTATTAACTACGGTCCATAGTTTACATTAGGGTTCACACTTGGTGTACATTCTACGAGTTTTGATAGTTTTATGTCTTCATTTAAAAATGTATTATGGGGGGGGCACCAGGTTGCCTTCAGTCGGTTGAGCCTCTGACTTCGGCTCAGGTCCCAATCTCATGGTTTGTGAGTTCAAGTCCTGTGTTGAGCTCTGTGTTGACAGCTCAGAGACCCTTTCAGATCCTCTGTCCCCCTCTGTCTCTGTCTCTCCCAAGATTATGCTGTCTCTCTCTCTCTCTCTCTCTCTCTCTCCCTCTCAAAAATAAATAAAAACATTTTAAAATATATTATTACTATTTTTTTAATTACAAAAGCAACTTCAGGCTTACCAGACAGTTGGAACAACACAGACCCCATAGAGGAAGCAGTGGGAGGTCCCCCACCTGCCAACCCTACTTTCTGAAGACAAAGTGAACACAGCCAACATGTGTCCTCCCTGGTTGTGGGGCAGGAAACACATACCACAACCGGCTTTCCCATTAACTATATTCCCTGCACGTCTTTTCGTCAGATCTGTAATGGCTGCGGAATATTCTATCGAACGCATGTGCCACTGTTCTCTTACCCATAGACGTTTAGACGACTTACAGTGCTGTGTGCTTCCAGTCAGTGCTGGAACGAACATTCTGGTCCATTCATCTTGAAGCACTCTGGGTAGCATCTCTGGAGGACAGTTTCCAGGAACGGGAGTGCCCAGCCAGGGAGTGTGAGCATATTTATCTTTGAGAGAAAGGGGACAAAGCGCCGTCCAGAAAGCTTGAGGCATTCATGTACCCATTCTGCCCCACACAGAGTGGGGACTGGGAGTCAAGATACGGATTCAGGGCACTGAGAGCACAGGACAGAGGAGGCACAGGGTTGGGGCAACCCTGGAAGGCTTCCTGGGAGATGTGGGTTATGGCAGGGTAAGAGAATTCACAAGATCTGGAGGAGAAAAGAGGGGGGAAGTTGGGGTTGGTCATCCAGATAAGAAACTGCCCAAGCAAAGACCGGGCCCTTTATGGACCCTGAGATCATAGGCTGATCCCTACGAATTGCATCAGGCATATGCCTTCTGGGGAGGAAAAGGTCTGGTAGGCAGGGCTGGAAATTGGGTAGACAGCACACCCTCGCTGGGGTGGAGAGAAGGCATTGACGTTCACCGCCATCTATTTGTAACAGAGCCAAACTTCAAACAACCCAGAAGGGCATTCACAGAACAGATACGTTGTGGTGCATTCATACAGTGCAATACTCTGTAGCCATGAACGGGGACACAGCACTGCTGGCCAGAACACCATGGAGACATCTGGGGCGGGGGGCACAGGGGCAATTCTGGGGGCCGGCAAGGTCCTGGCTGCCTGAGCCCCTCCCTCACCCCGAGTTACCCCCCCCCCACTTTCCTGCTTTCCACCACCCATCTGTGGCTGTAACGACTTCCTGGTCATAATTACCACCTAAGCACACCTCCCTCAATAGGAGGTGTTTCTTTTTCTCAAGGCCCTGGGGAAGGATTGCGGCAGAAGCTGCTGTGGGAGGGTCACGGAGGCTCTACCTGACTTTGGGATCCTTCACGGAGCCGTGCTTTTTTGGTTCTTTGCACATTCTTCTACGTATGCCTATATTTTACCATAAAGAAGTCTCTCCGGCTTTAAAAATCTGAAAACCATCAATTTCTTCCCACTCATTATACTGTATCTATAGTGCATGCAACATATAGCTACATACTCTGTGTGTGTGTGTGTGTGTGTGTGTGTGTACGTATATAGAGAGGGGGAAAGGGACAGAGAGATGAGCATATGCACTGATATATACCTATGTATAAAATGTCCCCATTTAAATAGTGTCCACCTTATTCAACAACAAACAGAAATGACCAAATGGGGAGACGCACCCCCTCCCCCGCCCCCTGCCCCGCCCATGGGAAGACAGCGGGCCCGGGGCCTTCCGAGCTGTTGTCAGGCTCTCTGCCTGCTTCCTGGCCCACGTGAGTCAGTTCTGCACCGGCCGGCCCGGCAAGCGCAGCCACGACTTGTGGCTAATCTTCCTGAGAAGCCGGCTCACCGGCCATTCGTCTCCCAAAACCCTGGAGTGACTCACGAGGCTCTGCGCGGGGCTCCTAAGGACTCTGTGAGGCAACGTGTTGGTCTCCTCTTGAGACACCCTCTAAGAGACGGTGAGCAATCCAGCCCACTGCGATTCAAAAGAAAACAACAACAGAGTTTTCCATCATCGGGGCTCCTGGAGCAGCCGAAGCGCGAGGGGCTGGAGGCTGCGTTGACGGGATCTTAGCCTCCCCCTCCTCCCGACTGGGACTGTTGCGTAATCAGTAGCAAAAAGCCCGCTGATCGCCGTTTACAACCGCGGGGTGAGAGTCAAAACTATCAACCCCAGCGGCCAGCTGCGCAGTCTAAATCATTTCCCCTAAAAGCTGGGATTTGATTTCATTTCCATAGATCCATCCTCCCCCCCCACACACACACTAAAAAGGCGTTCGAGGCCTAGCACCACAAGCTGGGGGATTACAAGTCTCAGAAATGTACGCTCGCTCAGTTCCGGAGGCCAGAAATCCAGGCGGCCGCCTGCAGGGTTGGTTCTGGTGGCTCTGAGGGCGAATCCAGGCCTCTCCCAGCTTCTGGTATTTGCTGGCAATCCTTGGCCCTCGTTGGCTTGGAGATGTGTCACCCGGTCCCCGCCTCCGCCTTCGCACGGCCTTCTCCCTCATGTCTGCGCCCAGTTCCCCTCTTCTTAGAGGGACACTGGTGGCTGAACTGAGGGCCCACCCTCACCCACGCCCAGGCTTCGTAGGACTCAAGTTGCTACAAACTGGAGGTGCCCTTTAAGGAAAAGAATACAAAATGATTAAATAAAAATGAGGTGCAAATGTGAATGCATATTCAGAATGCAGACAAATCACAAAAAGTTACTGGAGCTGTGGACGCTCAGATGCCTTCCCTCTGCAGTCTGTCCAGGCAACTCGGAGAAACGCCCACCTAGAAAGTGTGGGTCAGGTGGGGGCCCCCAAATGTGGGGTGACGATCAGGTGGGAGCCGGTGGCATGGGGGGCAGGCAGGGGGGGGAGTGTGTGTGAAAGGATTTGCCCCAGGCACAACAAAGGAGGCAGAAGTTTCTAGAACGCTTGGCCGGGGAGCAGCGGGCAGGACAGCAGAGGAGGAACTGTCCGCAAGGAGGCAGTGGGTGGGGCTGTTTTTAAAGCAGGAAGGTGAGGAAGTCTTGGAACCTTCCCTTTTTTGATAACTGTGCCCCGTTGTAAGTAACCCATAGGACTTGTGGATATTGTGAAATGGGCCGGTCTGTATTCAGTCAGGCCGTCCCTGTAGGCCCTTTTGCCTTGATCAATTCCCATTGCTCAAACCTGTTGTCTAAACACAGCCTCTACAGAATACCTCGCGGCCTCCTCTCCCTGTCTACAACAGTCTGTGGCTCCCAGAAGCCCTGCGCACCCCTCTCGGCTGTGCAGAGGAGAGCCCTGCGGCTCAGGCTCGTCTGATTCCAGCGAAAGCCCCCTCTGCTTAAACAAAGATGCTTTTAGGCCAGACAGGGCAGGAAAGGGGACCGGGGGAGGGTGGGGGTATCGGAGTCTCAACAGGAAGGAAGGGGCAGCACCCTGACCTGACTCAGACTGTAGCTGGCCTGGGAGCCTGGCCCAGCCGGGCAGTGGTCACCGTCCTCCTTCTTCACCTCTCGGCTTTCTGCTCCCCGTGCACCCCACAGAGAGCCCACCGCTGGGAAGGGGGCTCCTTCCAGCAGCAACACACAATGAGCGCCCCCGCCCCCCACCTCCGGGAGCTTCCCTGGCAGCTCGTAAATCATGCCACAGCTTGAAAGGCATGTTCTCAATGCCTCGGTTTTATGTCCCTTGTAAGATGGAAATGTAATCACAGCCTTCTGCTATGATTCAGCCAGAAGAAAGATGCCAGTATAAGGACAGGTGTGATGGGGCCACCCGAAACCCCATCACAAGGGCAGAGGCAGGTCCCAGGTGAGGATCTCCCCAGGGGTGCAAACCCGGCTGGGGCCACTTAGCCTGATTTCAGGGGAAGGGTGCAGCAGAATACTCCTTTCTCCCCTGGCCATTGCTCTCCCCAGTCTGCACCTGTCTGCCCAAGCCCTACGACTCCTGAAGATTCGGGGCTGGCCCAAAAGTGCTGGGTGTACTGCTTGCGTAGGGCACAAAGGGTGGCTCCTGCCCACACAGTTAAGCTTGAACTTTTTAAGCATGCTTTTCAATCGCCTGCTACACTGGGGACTTTGGAAGGATCCCAAATCTGTTCCTTATATCCCAGAATTCTCTTCAGTTTTCCATCCGCCTATCCATCGGTCCCTCCACCCAGCATGCATTTATCCATCCAACCAGCCATCCACTCACCCATCCATCCACCCATCCATTCACCCATCCATCCATCATTCCATCCATCCATCCAGCCAGCCAGCCAGCCATCCTCCCACTCATCCATCAACCCATCTACCCATCCACCCATCCATTCACCCAGCCATCCACCATCCATCATTCCATCCATCCATCCACCCAGCATGCATTCATCCATCCATCCATCCATCCACCCAGCATGCATTCATCCATCCATCCATCCATCCACCCAGCATGCATTCATCCATCCATCCATCCATCCATCCATCCACTGTCATTCATTCATTTTCCATTATCCATCATCCACCCACTTTTCAACATTCCTCCATCATCCATCTGTCCATCCTCCATTATCCACCACCCATCATCTATCCGTCTCTTAGAAAAGTCTTGAGATCCTGCTAATGTGCCAGGAGCTGTGCTTGCCCTTGGAGTTACAAAGGTTTCAAGAACAGAGTCTTACTGTCATGGAGCCTTTGGTACTGAGAAAGCAGAGAGAACATGTGTGACGGGTGTCATCTGCAGGCATAAGGCACAGGCAGTGTCGCAAGCAGGGTGCAGCTGGTGCCTTGCCCCCTTCACCTTCATTCCCTTGCTCTTAGTCCAGTTTCTTAGTAGCTCGCATTCAAAGTAGGGCGGTCCCCTCCACTGATGCTGCCCCCTCCCTCCTCCAAAGCCTGGGAACCAGCCGGAGGAGGACTCCTTGCCCCAGGCACAGGTGATTAGCAGCCTCACCCCTGCCAGTCTGCACAAGACTTCCCCTGAGGCCACAGCAGCTCAAGAATGCTCTGCATTTTTCTCATTTCAATAAAGGTACAAAGGGTACTTCTGGAGGGAGGAAGCCAAGAAATCACGCCCTTTCAGGTACATTCTTGGCTGCCTGGCTGGGAATTATGTTTTTTTGAGGGAGGGGGCTGCTTGGTTTGACAGTTTACCTCTTTGACTCAAGCCTGAGGAATGCTGGCCCGCCCACCTCTTGACCTGCAGACCCCTGGCCCTGCCTGGTGGGAACCAGGAACTCCAGGAGCTCGGTTAAGCACTGGGGACAGGGAGGGATGGGAACTGGAGGTAGGCCTAAGTTCATCTGAGTGGCCCCGGGACTTCACACGGGCCTGGAAAAGTCAACACTGGGTAGAGAATGGAAGGATAGATGGATAGATGAGTGAATGGATGGGTATGTGGATGGATGGATAAATGGATGGATGGATGGATGGATGGTTGGATGGTGAATGGATGAATGGATGGATGGATGGATGAATGGATGGATGGATGGATCGCCTACTATGAGTGGGAGGGCAGGCTGGGAGGTGGGAAGCCCACCACAGCAGAGGGAGGGACAACGAGGGGAGGAGCAAGATGGCTTCAAGCCCCAAGTAGTGAGGGCAGAAAGATGAGGCAGCCGACCCACAGGTCTTCCGAGGCTCTGCATTGCCTGAGCTGGTGTTTTCTTCTGCCCAAGGCTAAAGCTTGGTCTCCACATCCTGAAATTCACCCCTTCCCAATACAGCCTTGACTCATGGAGGGACTTAGGAGAAGTCACTGCTCCCTCACCCTGCAGTCAGGAGGGTGGAAAGGAGGAGGCTGGCAGCAGCTGTGGCCTCACAGTGTGTTGTGAGAATCGGTGACTCACTACTTCTTACGAATGCAGAGCTGGACACTGTCTGGGAGCTTGGGGAAGGCAGTCCACACCACACACCTCGCCGGGGACGGAGATGCTAACAGAGGGAATGTTGCCCTGTGTGCTGGCTCTGCCCCGCAAGAGCGGCCTATGACCTTGGGCAAGTCGCCCCACTTCTCTGAGTCTCACCATCCTGCCTCTGAAGCGGTGATGAAGATAATAACAGTATCTCCCTCAATGGCTTGTGTGCGGCTTCACAGTGTCAGTAAAAGTCTTTGAGCTCCCAGGAGAAAGGCGCCAGGAGCCACAAGGTGTTATTAGAAGCAATTGGGCCTGCAATTGAATAAATCTTCAAAGCTGCCAGACTCAGTTTACTTCGCCTGGGTTTTCCGGCCCCTCTTGATCTCTTCTCTGTGTCCACCTGGCTACTGCTCCCCCTCCTCACCCCTACCATCCCTTTGTCCTTCTTGTGTCACCAGCAAGTTACTCTCACACTTCCCTTCCTAGCTTGAGTCCCCACAATGTCGGGGCGCCTGGGGGGCTCAGTCGGTTGAGCGTCCGACTTCGGCTCAGGTCTGATCTCACCGTTCCTGGGTTCGAGGCCTGCGTCAGGCTTTGTCCTGACATCTTAGAGCCTGGAGCCTGCTTCGGATTCTGTGTCTCCCTCTCTCTCTGACCCTCCCCCACTTGCACTCTGTGTGTGTGTCTCTCTCTCTCTCAAAAATAAATAAACATTTAAAAAAATGTTCTAAAGTGTCCCCACAATGAGTGTTCTGCCTCCGAAGCGATGGAAACCAAGCAAGTAGAACTGTCAAGGACCCTGGGGAGCATTGAATCCAAACCCCAAGCCAGAAAAGATAAATGTTGTCTATCTGTCCATCCATCCATCCATTCATCTATTCATTCATACAATCATCTATCCATCCACCCATCTATTCACTCACCTATCCATCCATCCATCCATCCACCCACCCATCCATCTATCCATCCATGCACCCACCCATTTATCCATCCATCCATCCATCCATCCATCTATCCATCCAACCATGCATCCATCCATTTACTCATCCATCCATCCATCCATCCATCCACCCACCGATTTGTCCATCCATTCATCCGTCCATCTGTCCATCCATCCGTCTGTCCATCCATCCATCCATCCATCCATCCACCCATCCATTCACTCATCTACCCACCTATCCTTCCAACCCCCCACCCAATGTTGGCTTTTTCAGGCCCATGTTAAGCCCTGGAGTCACTCAGATGAACTCAGACCTACCTCCAGTTTCCAGCCAAGATGCAGAGTACAGGGCTTACCTGGGAAAATAAATGTGAGACAGTGCCCGGCTTCTCAAAGGACATTCCCTGTCCCACTCTACACACCTCCAAGAGGCTTTTCTTCATTCTCATTGCCCTGATCTACACTCCATTTGCTCCTCTGCAGGGGTGAGGGTGTTGGGACACAGGGGATGACCCCAAGGCCCCTCTCTGCACCCCTCTGATTTGGGGATATTCTCTGCTGGGGAGACTGTGGTGCAGGCAGCCATGTGTGGGCTCTGGAGGAAGAATCCAAAGCTAGGGTCGGTTTCGTCAAAGGGAGGTCAAACCAGCAGAGGGTGGGCAGAGGAGCCGAAGCCTTTCGCTCCTCACCTGCTGCCCACTGTGGGTTCTGAACGACTCCCCAGGAGCTCAAAGAGTGGTCCAAGGAACACCAGCTTCAGAACCCCCCAGGAGTTTATTTAGCATTCACACAAACCTGGCCCCAGCCCTTTCGAATTAGGATCTGAGAGAGCCCAGGCATCTGTGTGTGAACAACTTCTCAGGGATTCGTTGTGCATGGTGTTTGAGAACTGCAGCTCCAGAAGTCGAGTGTGCACTTGACCCTGTCCTGGGATGTCCCCAACCCCTTGAACCTATTGAGGCTGAGTCTTGCCTGCATGGCAGAGATCTGTGGGCTCTCAGGGGACCCTCGATCCTGCTGGGTGTGGACTGTCCTCTTCTTGCTCTCAATCCTGACCCCAGGTCCACAAGCCAGCATGATAGAGGAGAAGCCTTGGGTTTGCAAAGGACAGGAAGATGGCTTCTTCCATCATTCACGATGAGGACCAGGGTTCGGGGCCTGTCCAGCCCCAGGTAAAATCCAGAGTGGGCTAAGCCTACTGTCGGTGCTCTATCTCCTCCTCCTGCCCTTCCCTCCTCTTCATCTGCCTCCCTGGTCTCAGCTCCCCTGCTGCTCGCCTCCTTTATTAGACAAGGGACTCTGTGGAACGGGGACTTCAAATTATGGGTCCTCTATGATATGCTAGGCAACCTGCCCGATGTTTAATATAACAACCTATGAGGCCTGTCTTTCTTCCCTCCCTCCTTCCCTCCTTCCTTCCTTCTTTCCTTCCTTCCTTCCTTCCCTCATTCCTTCCTTCTTTCTTTCCTTCCTTCTTTCCTTCCTTCCTTCCTTCCTTCCCTCCTTCCTTCCTTCTTTCTTTCCTTCCTTCCTTCCTCCCTTTCTTCCTTCCTTCCTTCCCTCCTTCCTTCCTTCCTTCCTCCCCCAAATATTTCCTTGCTGAAAATAGTGCTCTGAGAAAGGCTGTACTTGACGGAACTCACATTCTCATGGGGGAAACTGACACACACAAACTAGAAGTAAACCTGTAATATGTCAGATGGAGATAAGTCCTCTGAAAAAGAGGAAACTGGAGAAGGAGAGGGACTGTTTGGGAGGGCCACACTTTTAAATTGGATGTTCAGGTGAGATTTGAGCAAAGACCCGAAGAGGTGAAGGAGAATCCCAAAGAGCTGACGGGATAAGAGAAATTCTGGCCGGGGACCAGCAAGTGAAAAGGTCCTGAGGCAGGATCGTGCTGGTAGTGTCCAAGAAACAGTGGAAAGGCCAGTGTTGTGGGAAGGACGTGGTGGAAGGGAACAGCGACAGGAGACGACAGGCCGCAGAGGGTGACATCACCCAAAACCCCACAGCTGCAAACAACAGCCACTCTTCTTCCTGGGGGGGTCTGCAGCCTGGGCTGGTCCTTCAGGGGTCCTCAGTGTGGCTGCCCCAGGCTGGTGGGCCAGCCGGATGGCAGGGCATCTCCCTGCACGTGGTCCCAGGGCGTCTCTCTCTCCTGTGGCCTTTCCCGGAGTTCTGTCTGTGCAACGGTCAGGGAGAGCCGCTGGCCTTCGTACGCAGGGGCCCCGGGCGCTCAGAGGTGCGAACGTGGAGGCTACCAGGTTTTCTTGAGGCTTAGGTCAGCAGATGCCCACTTCTGCCACACTGCGCCCATCAGACTGAGTCACGAGGCGGCCAGATTTAAGAGGGGACCGTGCACAGGCTTGAGCGCTGGGCGGGGTAGCTCCTGGGGCCACATGGAAGAGACGAGCACTCAGGGGCACGCGACACGGGGGCTGCTTCCAGCTGAGGCATCTCGGGACCTTGCTCTCCGCTGCTTCCCCTCAGCTCGGACAACCAGAAAGGATAAAGTTGCCACATGTGGGCTTCGGCAAGAAGCGAGGTCAGGGCGCGGTGGGTCATCGGGAGTTCGGTTCAGACCCGTTACGCCTGGATGTTCGTGAGACATGGACGATGGGCAGGATGAGACCTGGGGATTCCGGGGAAAGGTCGGCCCCGGAGGGAGAGGAGGCTCGGGGTCACATGCGGACACGGCAGGTCTGAGGCTGGGTGAATCAGCGAGGGGGGGCGGGGAGTGCAGACCAGCGAACGAGGCAGGGCCGGGCGGAGGGGGCAGGGCCAGTGGGCAGGCGTGGGGACCCGATGGCACCCTCGCCCTCAGTGGGGGAGGATCGCTTACAAGTCAAAGGCATGACTCTTGGGGAAAGTGAGCCCCTGTCAGCGATTTATCGATCCCCACAGTGAGGAAGCCAGTGAGCAGTCCACAGTCCTGTAGGAGGAAGGTGTGGGGAGGACGTTGCCACGTGGCCCAGGGCTCTACAGGGCACTCAGACCATCCCCGTTGGGAAGTAACGTATTGGTGGACGAGCCATCAGCATCTCTGTGGGACAAAACCTGGCTGTGCTGCCGTCGGAGTCACTCACATCGCTGTCGCTTAACGTGAACCCTGGCAGAACTGTCACCCCATCAGTAGAAAAGGCCCAGGGCCCCTCGGGTTCCCCGTGGTTTCCGGGACGTCGCTGGGCATGCCTCGTGCTGGCTGACGAGACCACGCTCCCCAACGAGAGACAAAAGACAGAGGCCCGGCATGCCCCATGTGGCTGAGAATGAGTCCCTGGATCTTGGTTACGGAAGAGAAACCCAGCTGGATAAGCTAAGCTCAACTGAAGTCACACAGCCCGAGAGGACGAGCCAGACGCAGATGCAGGTGTCTGATACGAAGGCTCCCAGCTAGTAAGCAGCTGGCTGAGGACCTCACTCACTCCCGGGACGCCTGCAAAGGCAAAGCAATGGCGACCCCAAAAGGAATGATCCGGCCAAGAAGTGCCTCGGTCGTGGGGGAGGCACGGCAAACGCCCCGCCTGAAAATGCAATTTGTATCGACTTTCCTTCGCACCAAGTTCGTTGCTTCCAAAGAACGTCTCAAGACGCGGGGTCCCACAGCTCGCCGGAGCCAGGCCAGGCTTAGGGTTGCTTCTCTGGGGGAACCCCCTCACCGTGCTGGGTGCTAACGTTGGGGGGAACAGAGCAAGACGGACTTTCACTGGATGTGTCTTTTCACCAGTGGTAGCGAAGATACGGAAGGAGAGAAGCCATCCCCAGGGGGCTTGGTGTGGGGGAGCCAGAGGAAATTGCAAAGGCCAAGAGTCCCGCGGGCTTATCACAGCTTAATCGCAGGGGATGGAGCGTGTCCAAGTCTTCCTGGAAACCCCAAGGCGAACAATAACCCCACTGACCTACCTCTTGCCGTGACCGCCGGGAGGCTCAGACAGGATCCGCGGGAACACAGTCCCGCTTCCTCCATCAGAGGCGAGCCCGCCTGGTGTCTGTCTCCATCTCTCCTTTCGCTACAAATAGAGACACAGTTCTCAAGTTCTCCCGCTCGAACGCAGCGGGAGAGAAACAGCTCAGAAATAAACACCCAAGTGAGTCACTTCGCGGCTAACTTTTCTGAGTTTTAATAACCTGGTCATCTTTGCCCCTAGAAAGAGATCTCCAACAAGCCATTCCTTTGCGGTTTGCAGCGCAAAAAGAGGGGCTAATGCTTCTCCAGGTGGCCAGGCGTTCAGGTGGGGATAGACGAGCTGGAATCGGTCAGGTTCAAGGGAAAATGTCTATTAGCCCGTAGAGCAGTCTTAAAGGAATTCAACCAGGAAGCCATACTTTCCACCCCAAACTTCAGGGCAACTGTCCAGTGCCCGTGGCATTCCCTCGGGTGAGAGGGGACCGGTGGAGAGGCGGTGGGAAGGGCATGATTGGGGTGCGTCCTTGTATGACCTGTCCCGTGAGCTGAGGTCTGAAAGCACATGGGAGGAGAAAAACCATCAGTGTGGAGGAGGTGAGTGTCCTCGAGAGGCGCTCCCGTGGCAAGAAAGAGCAGTGGTGGTTTTTGTGTTTTAGGTTAGTATCACATGTATTGTTAAAAATGTATCACATTTTGGGCGCCTGGGTGGCGCAGTCGGTTAAGCGTCCGACTTCAGCCAGGTCACAATCTCGCGGTCCGGGAGTTCGAGCCCCACGTCGGGCTCTGGGCTGACGGCTCAGAGCCTGGAGCCTGTTTCCGATTCTGTGTCTCCCTCTCTCTCTGCCCCTCCCCCGTTCATGCTCTGTCTCTCTCTGTCCCCCCAAAAAATAAATAAACGTTGAAAAAAAAATTTTTTTTTAAATGTATCACATTTCAACACCCAGTTTTCCTTTGGTTTTTGAGGTTCAACCTACAAATCCAATCATTTTCCTGTAAATTCAGGACATTTTAATATCACTTTCAGGGGGGCTTGATCTGATTGATATTTGAACAACTCAGTTTGAACTACTAAACTCCCTAATGTAATCAATCGTATTTAAAACTTAATAAATCTGACTCCCTTAAACAATTTAAACTGCACTGTAAATATATATATATATATATATATTACATTACTTCAAATGGCTCCAAGAAGCAAAACCCCCCATGTACTAAGATTGTTCCACTAAATCTAACAGATAGAGTTTGAATGGGGTAAATATCAGTCCTTGACTGTCCCAGTGTCGTGTATAGATTTAGCAAAATGGCTTTATGCTTTTCCAATGAAATCATGGGTCTAAAATCAATTACTTAATGGCACAATTTAAACCCCAATTACAAGGCTGATCTGACAGTTACCATAAGGTGCCAAATTCTCTCTCTTTTTTTAATTTTTTAAAAACTGTTTATTTTGGTCAAGTTGGTTAAGCATCTAACTTGGGCTCGGGTCATGATCTTGCGGTTTGTGGGTTCGAGCCCCGCATCGGGGTCTGTGGTGACAGCTCAGAGCCTGGAGCCTGCTTCAGATTCTGTGTCTCCCTCTCTCTGGCCCTTCCCTGCCTGTGCTCTGTCTTTCTCTACCTCTCAAAAATAAATAAGGGTTAAAAAAAGTTATTTTAGTGATGCGGAAGAATATTTCATATGGGAAAATTTTCATGGTCTGTGAAAAATTACATACGGCAGGATCCAAATTTTGTATAAGCATTTATCTGTAATTTTTAAACCCGAAATTTTAAGCAGCAATAAAAATGTTCACCAATAGGGGCGTCTGGGTGGCTCAGTCGGTTGAGCATCCGACTTCGGCTCAGGTCATGATCTCGCAGTCCGTGAGTTCGAGCCCCGCGTCGGGCTCTGGGCTGATGGCTCAGAGCCTGGAGCCTGTTTCCGATTCTGTGTCTCCCTCTCTCTCTGACCCTTCCCTGTTCATGCTCTGTCTCTCTCTGTCTCAAAAATAAATAAACGTTAAAAAAAAATTAAAAAAAAAAAAAAGGTTCACCAATAAAGATTAATCTTTTAAAAAAATCATTTAAGGGGCGCCTGGGTGGCGCAGTCGGTTAAGCGTCCGACTTCAGCCAGGTCACGATCTCGCGGTCCGTGAGTTCGAGCCCCGCGTCAGGCTCTGGGCTGATGGCTCAGAGCCTGGAGCCTGTTTCCGATTCTGTGTCTCCCTCTCTCTCTGCCCCTCCCCCGTTCATGCTCTGTCTCTCTCTGTCCCAAAAATAAATAAAAATGTGGAAAAAATAAATAAATAAAATAAATAAAATTAAATCATTTAAGGGGCACCTGGGTGGCTCAGTGGGTCGAGTGTCCGACTCTTGGTTTTGGCTCAGGTCGCAATCCCAGGATCATGACCTCGTGGAATCGAGCCCCACATTGGGCGCCACACTGAGTGTGGAGCCTACTTGAGATTCTCTCTCTCTCTCTCTCTCTCTCTCTCTCTCTCTCTCCCCTTCTGTCTCTTCCTCATTCATGCACTCACACGCACTCTCTCTCTCTAAAATAAAAAAAAAATTATAATTTTTAAAAACCCTATTGGAATCGAGGGTCCCCCACTAATTTCCTTTGGAGATGGTCTCACCTGAGTCTGTTAGAAACCAGCAGAGCCTGAGAGCTTTGTTCCGCTGGAGAACGAGATGTCCCAGCCACCGGCGGGGTGCACGATTCAAGGCTCCTGATGATAGAACTTACTGGAAGTGTGGGGTCTCCACCTTCTAGCGCTGGCAGGATGAAAAAACGTCTGGAGTGAATTCGGGAGACCTGGGTATTGTCCCCCGGAGGAAGGATAAGCAGCGAGTGAGGGCAGCAAGAAGGCATCAGGGAGCCAGAAGGGAACTCTCTTTTGCGGCCCCCCGGGGTTGGGGACTGGGGCTTCACTTTGAAGAACATTTCCCTTTGGGGCTTTTGGTTTGTTCATTTGTTTTTTGTTTTTTTTTTAAATTTTTTTTTCCAACGTTTTTTATTTATTTTTGGGACAGAGAGAGACAGAGCATGAACGGGGGAGGGGCAGAGAGAGAGGGAGACACAGAATCGGAAACAGGCTCCAGGCTCTGAGCTGTCAGCACAGAGCCCGACGCGGGACTCGAACTCCCGGACCGCAAGATCGTGACCTGGCTGAAGTCGGACGCTTAACCGACTGCGCCACCCAGGCGCCCCTGTTCGTTTGTTTTTTAAGTTGAAGTACTGTTGACATACAATTTTATGCGAGTTTCAAGCGCACCACGTGGTGATTCGACAGTTCTGTACATTACAAAACGGTCACCACAATGAGCCCAGGGACCACCTGTCACCAGGCAACGTTGTGACGATCTTACTGACTCTATTCCCTGTGCTGTGCTTTCCACCCCCATGTCTGGTTTATTTTATAACTTCGCCCACCTCGCCCATGCCCCCAGCGCCGCCCTCCCCCCTGCAACCACCAGTTTGTTCTCTGCGTTTATGAGTCTGTTTCTGGTTTATTTTGTTTGTGTGTTTTCATTTTTAGATCCCACGTTGACGTGACATCATACGGCGTCTGTCTTCCTCTGACATATTTCACTGAGCATAATACCTTCGACGTCCATCCATGTTGTCACAAATGCAAGATTTCATTCTTTTTCATTGCTGAGTAGTATTTCATTATATATCTATATCTCACACCTTCTTTATCCAGTCACCCATGGATGGACACTTGGGTTGCTTCCGTATCTTGGCTACTGTAAGTAACGCTTCAATGAACGGGGGGTTGCAATCTCTTTTTGAATTAGTGTTTCTGTTTCCTTCAGGTAAAAATGCCCAGCAGAATTCCTGGATCCCATTGTATTTCCATTATTAATTTTGGGGGGAACCTCTGTACTGTTTTCCACGGTGGTTCCACCAATTTAAGTTCCCATCAATAGGGCCCGAGGTCTCCCTTTGCCCCACATCCTCGCCTCGTTCTTGTCCAGCCGTTCTGACAGGTGCGAGGTGGTATCTGAGTGTGGTTTTGACTTGCGTTTCCCTGATGACCAGCGATGTTGAGCATCTTTTCCTGCATCTGTGGGCCAGCTGGGTGTCTTCTTTGGAAAAGTGTCTACCGGGTCCTCTGCCCGTTTTTTTAATGGATTTGTTCGTGGAACATCTTGGACCCGCTTTGTCTCCACTCCTCATATTTGTTGCAATCTGTTTTTGCTGTTTTCTAAAACCTGTCTATCACACCGAGGCCAAGCAGGAAAGGCTGAGAACTCCGTATAAGCCTCACTAACTGACTTTTTCATTAGTGTTTATTCTTTATTTTTGAGTGAGAGAGAGCGAGAAAGAGTGAGCACGCAGGCACCAGGGAGGGAGGGGCAGAGAGAGGGAGACAGAGGGTCTGAAGCAGGTTCTGAGCTGTCAGCACAGAACCCGACGCGGGACTCGAACTCACGAACTGGCAGGTCATGACCTGAGCCGAAGTCGGACGCTTAACTGACTGAGCCCCCCCAGGCGCCCCTCACTAACTGACTTTTTTTAATCACGCCCCTGGCCCAGCTCCATTTGAACTCCGGTTAAACCAGGGCCCGCACTTGTTTTAAAGCTCTATCGACCTCATGAACCTCTTAATACTTTTTGAGCAAGGAACACCTCGTTTCCATTTTGCACTGGGCTCTGCAAATTCTGTAGCCCGTCTCGCCTGCCACCCCCTTCAGCCTGACTCCCTGTGCATTCATTTTGTCATAAACTCTTCAAGGGTGAGGCGTATCATAAGGAAACAGCCTTAGAGTAGCTGAAGGAGGGAATAGGGGAACAATCCAGCAAGTAGAGGAACAGGTCTGGGGCGTGTAGAGGGCGGCCCTCGTCATCCCCACATTCTGCCCTCCAAGTTCCAGAAAGGGACAGGGAGTTGGATTCTATTTAGCAAAAAGCAAAGGGCGAAACTGCTCTCTGGTCTTCGGATGCATCCCTCGATGGAGGGCCATATTTCTGAAACCCACAAAGGATAAACGTCATCATGCCAGGTTGATTTCAAAATGCTTTACCACAGTGTCAAGCTTCCTTCTCTGCATCTTCGGGGCCCCTCCCCCGGCCCCGGGGCTCAGGCTGGAGCCTGGCAGGCTCTCCGCACAGGCGGGCACTGTCCCTTTTCTGGAGACTTGAAGGCGTCAGGGAAGATGTCCTCCGGATGGCTACTGCTCTTGAACACGGCACATTTCTTCCGTGCGGTCCTTGAAAGCCCCTCCCAGGCATTCAAATTTGAGAAACCGAAAAAACCGGTAAAGGTCTTATTAATTTATAAAACAGAAATTCCAAGAACAAAGAGCAGTGGGATTTTTATAACACTCTCTCATCATTTCCCAACAGACCCACAGACACAGCACAAATGTATAAATGGAGAAAGCCTTCAGGTCGGATCTGATGGTCTTAGACCCGGGACGCCGCCAGTGATTTATGGTGACGAAAGAGGACAAACCAGAGACGTAGCATAACTGGTCAGGATCACACAGCCAGCAGCAGAGAACCAGGGATGCAATCCTGTTCTTCTAGTTCTGGGGCTGATGCGGAGGAGTCAGTGGGCTGGAGAGAGAAAGGTCAGAGCGCGACGTTGCAGGAGACCCAGCTTCGGCCCCAGAGCCCCTGGGGGGTCATTCCCAGGCCCAGGCTGCAGTCAGTGGGGATCCTGGCCCCCTGACAGTGCAGAGTCAAGAGGGGAGTGGGCCAAGGACAGAATACAATCCATATTTGACCTGAGGCATCAGTAACTCTTAGCACATTTGTGTGGACGCTTTGATGTTGTCACGTTTTCCTTACATGTGTTTTAAAAACCGTTTTATTGAGCTGTAACTCACATACCAGGCAAATGACCCATGTACTATGTTTTTTTAGTATATTCAGTTTCGGTATGCTTGGTGTGTGCACCCAGGCAATTTGAGAATATTTCCACCACCTCAGAAAGAGTCGTGCACCCTTTGCTGTCCCCTCCGGGTCCCCCCTGCTCTCCCCGCGGGTCTAGGCAACCAGCAGGCTACTTTCTCTCTGCGTGGATGTCTACACTCTGGACAGTCCACGTAAATGGAAACACACAGGGGCGCCTGGGTGGCCCAATCGGTGCAGCGTCCGACTTCGGCTCAGGTCACGATCTCACGGTTCGCAGGTCGAGCTCTGTGCTGACAGCTCGGAGGCTGGAGCCTGCTTCGGATTCGCTGTCTCCCTGTCCCTCTCTCTCTCTCAAAAATAAATAAACATTAAAACAAATCAAAGGGAAACACACAGTACGTGGCCTTTTCTATCTGGCTTCTTTGGCTGAGCATCGTGTCCTCGAGGATCACGGATGACAATGTGGTAGCAGGTTTCTGAACGTCATTCCCTCCTGCGGCTGGACAGCAGCCCGCATGAGGCTATGCCAGCCTACGGCTCTGCCCCGGGGCACGTCCGGGTCCTCGGCATGCCCACGCTTTCCGCACCCCCCCCCCCCCCCCCCCCGTGCCCTTGGAATGACAGGCGGCCCTCTGCTACGGCTGGAACGGCCTCCCTCTGGGACGCTGGGGGTCTGCCCTGGTCTCACCTGTTGGGCCTCCCTGGAAGCTCTCCCGACATGTCTCTCCCTGAGATACCTCTGGCGGCCGGGAGTTTGCCGAGTCACACGACCCAAGCAGCGGGCCTGTTGACACTGTGGCCCGACCTTCCCTCTGGGCCTTGCTCCAGACTGGCAGCTCCCAGCCCAGCAGGTGGGCCACAGAGCTATCCCGAGGCGTAGACGTCCTGTCTCCCAAAGCCGAAGAGCCCTGCCCGACAGCGTGCTTTGGGCTTCATGGCAGGAGGGGCAAGGCGCAAAGACTGGTCCTTTGCTTCGGAGGGACGATGCCAGCCTGTCCCAGGGCATCCTGCAAGATGCGCCCGTGGGACAGGCTCCGGAATCTTTCTAGGGCTTGGCCCCTCCCCTTGGAAGGCTCGTGTCTTGCCAAGGCATCCAGAGAACCAGTCCCTTCTTGCTCGTGGGATCCGAGCAACGTGCTGTCCCGTCAGGGCCCAGGTCTGGTCCCCGGGCTCCGTCCGCCACAGGCCATGAGGTGCTTTATAGATGCCGCCACGCGGGCCTTCGACGCCCATGTTTCACTCTTAGTGGCCGATGAGTAGATCTGAGACATCAGCTCTCCTCCTGGAAGCTGTTGTCACGCACCTGAGGGCTTTACTGCGGTCACTCCCCGCCCACCGTCCCCGCCTCCCCTCCCCCACACCCCACCCGGCTTGCCGGGCAAAGGCCCTTCACGTGCAAGGGCCACGTATCTTCCCCCCGCATGTGCCAGGGTCCTCCCTGCTAGCCCGTGGGGGAGCCTTGCTCTGGAAACTCTCATCTTTAGAGTCTCAGTCCTCGGACGCCTCCCCTAGACCCCCGGCCGAGGTGTCGCCGTGCACATGCTCTAAGGAGGGAGGGCGCCCCGGGAAGCGGACATGGAGGGAGCAGAGGGGGGAGAGGGGGAGCAGACAGACATCTCAGCCTCGTCACTCCTTGAGGCGGTGGGCCGGTTGCTCTCAGTGTCCGTAAACCCCTGGCTCTGCAAGGCTGGGAATGAGGGCCACTTCTGGGAGCTCCGGAGAAGGGACTCCAGAGAGCGAGGTACGGTGGGGACCTGGGCAGGGAGCAGGGGCCCACACCGTGCCCTGCTTGCGGTGACACTGCGCTGGTGACAGCTCAGCGTTTCCCTGTGCCCGGGAGGGTGGAGGGGTCCCAGGGTCCACACCAGCTCTGCAAGGCGGTAGGGACCAGGCCGCCATATAAACGCAGTCACCACTCAGCAGGACTTGTGGGGAAGGGGTGGGGGAGGGCCCCCTCCCCCCAAGACGCATCAGTTCCCATCTCGTCTGCCAGGGAGGAGGGGGCCACGCGGCTCTGCCTCACGGAACCCCGGTCTGCAAACTCAGCCGAAAGCCCTCGCCCTGTCCTCCTACCCGACAGCCTGTTGGCCTCCCCTTGACCATGGCCAGACCCCAGGGGCATGAGTTGGTTGCTTCTAAACCTGATCAATCAGCAGTCACCGCCGAAGCTCTTTTCGGACCTTGTGGCTTTTTTTGGTTTGGTCTGCAACTTAAAAAAAAGCTGAAAGCTAAGGGCGCCTGGGCGGCTCGGCCGGGTAAGCGTTCGACTTCGGCTCAGGTCATGATCTCACGGTTGGTGGGTTCGAGCCCTGCATAGGGCTCCCTGCTGTCAGCGCAGAATTTTGCCCCTTGCCGGTGGACAGGCCAGCAGAGCTTCCTGTGGACAATGGGACGCGCCCCGGAGCCAGGCAGCCGTGGCCAGGAGCCGGCGGCAGAGGCGGGCACAGCGGGCGCTCCGGCAGGTTGGCGCCTCTCAGCCACCAGCCAGGGCCTCAGCCGGGGGGGTTGGGGTTCCCCTTGGCAGGATGCTCTGTGTTCTCGGAAGAGTAACACAAGGAGGAGTGCCGGCCCACGGGCGGGGAGCTGGGTCACGGGTGTGTGCAGGGGCAGAATGTGCCAGAATGTGCCAGAATGTGCCGGCTCTCACCTTGCCCAGCTGCCGCTGGTGAGTCGTGGGGGGAATTGGGGGGCAACCTACTACTCTCCCTGAGTCACGTGAGTCCCGACAAATCCCCCCCCTGCACTCTGGGGCCCCCACCAGAGCCCCAGTGTGCAGGTAAAGGGGCTTCTCTTAGACTCTCTCTCCTTCCAAAGAGAAAAACAAAGCACAAAGAGGGACCTGAAGTATCTCCTTCTCAGAAGCCTGATAAGGGACTGGAGTGGTGGCCAGAGCCGTGGAATCCAACAAGAGGAACATTACGTGGCATGTGGCATGGGGGGTAAGCCTGTCCCCGCGCTGGGTCAGCGTCTTGTGGAACTCTGCCCCCAAGGACTCCCAGTCTCTGGGCCAGCTCCACCTCCGAGGGGCCAGCCCTGGTGCAAGCAGGCGCCCCGGCCAGGTCGCTGGTGGTGGGGGGGGGGGGGGGGGGGTGTAGAGTGCAGTGGTTCGAATCTACCAACACCAGTAACACACGGCCACAGGCAGGGATTTCAGCTCTCCCAGACCCCTTCAATGTCATGGGGAATCATAATGGGAACTTTTTAAAAGGCAGTTTCTGGAATTGGGAGAGGGACGTATGTAAAAGCAGTTAGTACAGCCCCCCCACAAAATGGGAGGAAGGGAGGGAAGGAAGGAGGGAAGGAAATCAGAAAGGGAAGGAAGGAAAGAAGGGAGGGAGAAAGGGAGGGAGGGAAGAAGGGAGGAAGGAACCTAATCTGATGCAAGATTGTCAGAGGGAGAAGCAGTTACCTGACCGTTCTGCGGCTAAAGGCCCTCCAGGCCTGTCCCCTGACATTCTGTGTCCCCACCTCTCCAGAGTGGCCTAGATGCTTAAGAAATGTGGCTTGGTTTCCAAGCAAGACTTGAGAGATTCTTCCGTGTTCGTGAACTTTCCTCCCCCTCCCCTCACAGGGGCTCTGCCGAGGAGGAGGCACCACGTGGACTTGGCCTTTAGGCAAGTGGGAGGGGCCGGCCCCCAGGCTGCAGTAGCCCAGGGAAGGGTAGGGGCCTGACGGGGATCACTGTACCACCCTTTGACTTAAAACCCAAAGTCCCACAGCGGGATTCCCACCCCCACGGGTCCTCTGCCTCCGCCCTGCAGACCCCGAGGAGGCAAGGAGGCCTTCAGAAAGGAGTCTCCGGAGGCAGCCCAGCCGTGCAGACCCTGACGTTGGACACGCAGCCCAAGTTCTCCATCTTTATCCTGCAGAAAAACTGACGTCGATGCGAGTTCCCCGGGCGGACACCAGGGCCTGGGGGGTGGGGGGAGCCGTTGTCTAACGAGCACAGAGCTTTGGTTTTGCAGGAAGTTCTGGAGGAGGACACACAGCAATGTGAATACCCTGGGCGTTGCTGAACTGCCCCCTGGGGCAGGGCAAAGACCGCCCGGTTAATTCGGTGTTTGGTGAAGGCCCAGTGGTCCCTGTGTCCTCACGTGCAGGGGAAAGAGAGGGGGTGCTCTGGGGGGGAGGGGGTCTCCTCTCAGAACACCAACCCCATTCGTGGGGGTTCCACCCTCATGACGCCATCACCTCCCAAGGCCCTGAGTCCTGACACCCTCACACTGGGGGTTAGGATTTCCACCCATGAATTACGGGGGACAAAAACATTCAGACGGAAACTTTTATTGAAGTGTATTTAAAAAAAATTTTTTTTTAACGTTTACTTTATTTTTGAGAGACAGAGAGAGACAGAGCATGAGCGGGGGAGGGGCAGAGGGAGCGAGACAGACACAGAATCCGAAGCAGGCTCCGAGCTTGAGCTGTCAGCACAGAGCCCGACACGGGGCTCGAACCCACGAACCGTGAGATCACGACCTGAGCTGAGGTCAGACGCTTAATCGACTGAGCCACCCAAGTGCCCCCATATTTAGATACATTTTACCAGAGTTGTTAAAAAGTGCCCTGGGGAAGTGGGCTGGGGTGTCTCAGCACTGTCCTCTCCTTCAGGCACATCAGCCCCAAACCATAAACCCACACGGAGGGGGTGGTGGCAGCTCAAATGAAACCCACCGGCCTGGGCTTATGCTTTGCCCTATAACGGGGGTGCCAGAGCTCCTAACACGTGGGTCCCGGGCTCCCACACAAGGCCCCTGTCCCCACGAGGCTGCCCGTGTCTGCTGCGCGATGCCTCCAGCGTCCGGTGTTTGTAGCAAGTTTCAGCCCCACGCCGCCCCTGACCTTGTTTGCAGGCTGACGGAGCCGTGGTCCCACCGTGTCGGCTTGGGTCGGCTCCGTCACGGGGCCTGTGAATTCAGTCTCTCGGTTCAGTGGCCCGGCCTTCGAGGGGGGCTCACAGCCACAGAGGAGGAACTAGCCGCAGCAGGAGGAAGAGGAAAATCTCGAAGCACAGAAGGAACACTCTCAATGTCAACAAAATGACCGAGTGACTGTCTTGAGTGGGTAAGAGTCTATATGATTTCATTTAGTCCTTTTTCCTATCCTCATCCCACAGGTATTTCCAGAGGGTTCCATCAGAGGGGCGGTGAGAAGCTCGGACTCACCTCCAGGAAGGGGTCCTGGGGTCCCTCCACGAACAGTCCAGACGTGAACGTACTTCATCAAAGGGAAAGGGTCTGGGTTCAGGCGCCGGGGCCCCGTGAGTTTGGCTGCAAAATAAATTGCCCGGAAGAGAGATTTTCAAGGCCGACCTTCCATGTGGCTCAGAACGCTTACATCCACCCGGGTCAAGGGGCCCCCTGCCCCCAAACTAGCCACCAGCTTCCCCCCCCCCACCTCCGGAACCGGAGCCACCCCAAACTTCTTTGCTTGTTGTGAGAAAGTAGTTGCGGACCATGAAGAAACGGATGGGTGTGGCTGCGTTCCAATAAAACTTTATGTATAAAATGGGCGCAGCCGGCCCCCGGGTTATGGAATTAAAGGGACTGGTTTGGAATCTGGGTGCAGGCACCTGGCGTGAGAGAGAGGTCATCCCAGCAGCAAGCCTACCCTTGTCCACGAGTAGGGTCCCAACCAAACTCCCTCTGGGGTAGGGGAGACCCTTCAGACAGTCACGGTAGCCCCCCCACCCAGCTCCCCCGCAAGGCAAGGAGGTGTCTTGTGTTTACAAACATCACTAATGATCTCAGGGACCAGTTTGAGGGCAGAGGACTGATTGTCCTGAGTCCCAGCGGTCCCCAGTGGCCTACGTGGACCCTGCTGGCCAGTGATGAAAGCACCAGCTTGAGCTGGGGTCCTGTGTGTCCCCGGGGCAGCACCGCCCAGGAGGCCTGAGACGGCTGGCCAGTCCTCGCCACCCTTCCTTTAAGGTGGAGGGAACTGTCTCCACGCTAACAGCCACCCTCGGCCAGACACGTTGGGCTGGGGGCTTCCCACGTTCATTGCATTTGTACCCCCAGTGGACAGTAACCGGGGTAAACCCAGCTTACGTGTGCAGGTTCAGCAAGGCCAAGGAACCGGCCGCCCCACAGCGGTGGGGGGAGATCCATACACCCCAAAGCTCTGCTCTCCCTCCCTGTGGTCCAGGCTCCCCCCTCCCAAGGTGGAAATGCTGGGGACACCTGTGCTCACCCCCGACCTTGGCAGACCTTTGATAGGAAGCCGCCTCCCCAGGGGACCCGGAGGGCATCCCTCACTGCTGGGGCTGTTTCTGGGAGTTAGAGGGGGACGAATGCTCCTAGCTGCCTCTCCACTGATCTCCCCCACCCCACCCCTCCCCCCCCGCTCCCCCCCCCCCCCGCAGGCTGTTGGGAGGTGAGACTTCAGTGTGGGTGGGGCTTGGTGGATTCCCTCCAGCGCCTCAACAGAGAGGATCTGATAAGGTTATAATAGCGCCTTCTCCATCATCTCCTTGGGGAGCTCCAAGGATGACCTCACCCCCGCAACTACCTATGAGCCAAGAGAACAGGGCTGGGCCTCCCATTCTAGAAAGGGAAAGAGGGCACCAAGGGGTTCCCTGTGGAATAGGGAATAGGCCCCGCCTTCCAGCCCCTCCCAGGCACAGCTGGTCCCCCACCCTCACTCTGACTGTTGATCGCTAAGCACACAGCGGACACCTTCTATATGAAACATGCTTTGCTTGGGGACAGGTCCCCAGCTAGATCAGGGGTGAGGGCGAGAGTGGGGTGGGGCAGCCCGCTGAGGGCCTGGGTTTCCAGGTTTTCTGTTAAGGGCAGTGCTCTGTGGAACTGTGTGGCCAGAGCTGGGCCCAGGCACACGAGCATGTCGCCTGCAGCGGTGGGACAGGCCAGCCCGGAGCGGGGAGGGCCACCTCCGGGAGAAGAGGGCTGAGATGGGGTTGGTATTAGTGGGGCATCTCACACCGTGGATGTCCCTCAGATTAATGCGCTGAGATCACACACACAGGATTCCCAAGGAACCCACCGATGTCAAAGCACAGGTCCGCGAAAATGAAACCCAGTGAGAGAGCATCGTACCCGCTTCTTTGTGGACACCTTTGATGGTAAGATCAGGCTGCTGGGTGCAATGACACCGCTGTTTCCACGCGGCGAGGCACCTCCACAGTGTCTCGAGCGGGAAGGGGCACGTGTGACATGATGTGAAAACATCCGAGGGCTCGGCCAACGCCACTGAGGCTCACTGTTTGCGTTCTAAATGAGACCGTTCAAAAATTCATTTAAAGGTAGGTAAAAATAGGATTTACTTCTTTTCTCCTGAAAGAAACTTTTTTTCTAAAATGAAGAGAGGTGAGGTCAATAGGCCTTATCAAAGGTCAGGGGTGTGAGAAACACCGAGGTTATCCCGGACCCCGAAGCGTGGCTGTTGGGGTGCATGGTGAGGGGGCCCTAAGAAAATTAGAAGTGGGTTGGAATCCCCCGGTTTGAGCAGAAGACAGGGCGAGTGGGACTCCTGAGACCCTTCAGGACCCTCCCCCGTGTCCCCACAGGGAACCCAAGGCCCGGAATGCGAAAGTGGCGGTTCGGGGCCGGGATTTAGACTCGAACCAGAACCCTTGACTCCTAGCCCGATTCTTGTCCCGAGAGGGGTCCACTGGGGTTAGCTCCCCGCATGACGGAGTCCAGGACAACGGGGAGGAGGGGGTCAGCCAGGTAGGAAGAGACCTTGTCACCCAAAGCCAGGGCAGGGGCGGACCCACACTCGGGCCAGGATGCCGGGTGCCCCAAAGCGGCTCCACCTTGGGGCGGCGACATCTGGCTTCAGAAGATGTTCTGCAGGGGAGACCGAGGTGTCTTTAAAGATGTCAGGTTCTTCTTCAAAGGAAAATGCCCCAGGCAGGTGTGACTACATCTGTCCCCTAAACTCTGGCGGCAGCTGAGGGCCCCCCCCCAGGCCCCCCTCAAAGACCCCAGAGTCTATCCCATTTCACGTGTCTTCAAACCCCACCACCCCTGACCAGGGGTGCCTAGGGCACCCCACGGGCCCCCAGAACAGCCCCCCAGCTCCCAGCCACACAGGAGGTCTTTGGGGCATGGGGTGAAGGGAGGGGGAAGCTTGCTGGGGCGGGGGCTCTGAGCTCCTGTCACCCCACTGGCTGTCCCCCAGACTCCACCCCCGCCCCCCACCGGCTTGCCCCAGGCAGGTCTGGTTTATGAGACCTTCCAGCCTGTCTCGTCTTGTCGGACCTGGAAACCGGGCGCAGTAACACTTACCTCACAAGGAAGGTGTGGGGACCCGGGACTTGGAGCTGCACACTCCCCTCCCCCAGCCCCCACCTGCAGCCGCTGAGAGTTTGCAGGGCACCGGCTCTGGCTTCGGGGGCTTTCAGACAGGTGCTCTCGGCGGCCCGACTGGAACATTCCCAGTGTTCAGCAGCAAATGCGGAGAAGGGTGGCCGGGGCCCGGAGGCACTGAGCTCCGCGGGACCACCCACCGCCCACCCAGCACAGCAGTGAGGGCTCCGACACGGCGAGGGGAACAGGCGTGGCACCCCCCTTCCCGGGGGACAACCTGCCGCACCTGGCCCCCCCCTCCCTGGGCGCTCTGGGCCTCTTTGTGGAAAAAGGAGGTCCCACTTGGGAGCCATAAAAACCACACGTGAGTAGTGGTGCCGGGGCCCCTGCAGACTCTGTGAGGCCGCACTGTCACTCCTCAGTCACTGTCACTCAGATGGAAGGGCGTGGAGGTTCTGTGAGAGGAACCTTCCCAGGTTTCTGGAGACCCGTCTCTCCCTCCCCTGTCCCCCGGCCACATCTGCGGGACGCCCAGGCAAGTCCTTCCAACAAGGGTCCCAAATCCCCTCCAGAAGGCAGCTCAGCTCTCAACAAAGTACCACGGGCTGGGCGACTGTGCCAACAGTTTATTTTCTCCCAGTGCTCGAGGCTGTAAGCCCGCGATCAAGGGGTGGGCAAGGCCTGGTTCCTCCCGAGCCCCTCTCCTCGGCTCGCGGCCGGCCCCCTGCTCCCCGGCCCCCTGCTCCCCGTGCGCTCACGCAGTCGTCCCTGTGCGCGTCTGTGTCCTTCTTTGATAAGGACACCAGTCAGATTGGATCAAGGCCAACCCAGTGACATCCTTTTAACTTTACCCCTTTAACGACCTTACATCCAAATATAGTCACATTCTGAGGGGTGGAGATTTGGGGCAGGAGGACACCCTTCATCCCACAACAGTCCTCCAGCACAGCGCGACACGTCCTTCAAGGGAAGACTTCCCCCACTTACTCCTGGAAGCCTTCCAGGCCTGCAGTCCACGGGGAGAACCTCTGTGTCCATTTCAGCCACTGTGGGGAGGGGCTGGGGAGGTGGGGAGCAAGGGTGCAGCTTCCCCAGATGAACGGACCACAGATGCGTTACTGGCTTTTGCTTGTAGCCCATTTTATTCTGACCCTCTCTGCCCTTGATTTAAAGAGATCTGGGTACTGTACCCACTTCCCTTGTATCTGCTACTTTCTCTGGAGTGGTATTTTCTTTTTTTTAATTTTTTCTTTAAGTTTATTTATTTATTTTGGGAGAGAGAGAGCAAGCGAGCAGAGGAGGGACAGAGAGAGGGAGGGAGAGAGAGACTCCAAAGCAGGCTCTGCACTGACAATGTAGGGCTTGAACTCACAAACTGTGAGATCATGACCTGAGCCAAAATCAAGAGTCTGTTGCTCGACCAACTGAGCCACCCAGGTGCCCCTTTTTAACTTTTGTTTTTTTAACATTTATTCATTTTTGAGAGAGAGAGGGAGAGAGAAAGACAGAGCGTGAGTGGGAGAAGAGCAGAGAGAGGAGACACAGAATCGGAAGCAGGCTCCAGGCTCCGAGCTGTCAGCACAGAGCCCGACACGGGGCTCGAACTCACGGACCCCGAGATCGTGACCTGAGCCGAAGTCGGACGCTTAACCGACTGAGCCACCCAGGCGCCCCTGGAATTATATTTTCTAAAAACTGACATTTGACCAAAAAATAAATAAATAAAAGAAAGCCGATCATTCTCAGAAGGTCCAGTTCCTTTGGAGACTTTTTCTCTTTTTAGGAGAAGAACCACATTTACCCCAGGTAGAAGTCCTGTTGGAAGGTATTTGTAAAATGCAGAGCCAGCTCTACGGGGACACCCTCAGCTGGACTTCATGTCTCACAGACACTGGTCAGCAACACAGAGCAGAACTCTGACCCCACGCAGCTGATGGAGTATTCTCCCTACCTCCTCCCCAAGGCCATCTTTTCTCGAGGCGTCGGAAGACATCCTGTCACCCCCCACCCCAGACTGGGGAGGCAGCGGGAAGGCAGGCCCCGTCTGTGAGGCACCCGGGCCTGGAATCGGGAGCAGAGAGACCCCTGGGCACCCCGTGAGACAACAGCAAGACCAGAAGGGACTCCGCGTCCTGCCTCAAAGGCACGCCAGGCCAGCCGGCCCAGGTAAGAGGGAAGCCGATCCCGCAGGAGGCGGCTGACAGTCTCCCTAAGGCCCAGAACCGCCTCTGTCAGGCCGGAGGCCCGTTGTCAACATTCAGATGGGCTTGTAATCAGGCCCCCGCTGTGGAGGCCAAGGTTTTATTGTAATGACAGCTTGGATTTATAGAGCATCCTTCTTGTGCCAAATCCTTCGGAGTTCCGGAGAGGGGCGGGGAGGGATTTAATTGGCCCTTAGCGCTGAGGAAACTGAGGCACGGGCAGGTTTAAAGACTTGCCCAGGGCAGGAAGGGATTAAAAGCCAAAGAACAGAGCTCGGATTTGGGGTTTGCCGCCGGCCGTGACAGCTGCAGAGCTTCCCTATGGGAGCAGCGGGGCATGGGGGGTGCTGGGGGCAGGTCCCAGACGCCCATCTCCCCTGACACCCGCACGGTACCACCATCACACCATCCCACACGGGCACTATGCCACACACATTCACGCACACATGTGCACACACCAGTCATTCACAAGCTTACAGGACAAATTCAAGGAGGGGGTGTGGCCATTGGGGCTGTGTGTGTCCCCGAGGCCATGGCTGGTCCCCTCCGAAACACGAGCCTACGGACATCACCTCACAGGCGCCGGGCTGCCGTGGGCCGCCACCGCTGGCCACGGGGAAGCCACAGGGGCCGCCTGGGGAGGGAAAAGGACACTGAATAAATGGGGTCAGGAGACCAGGCTCGCCGCGAGCCAGCGTGAGACCTCACGTACGTGAATTCGCCTCTCCTGGCCATCAGAGCAAGGGGGTTATGCCCTGACGGGGGGGTCTCACCCTCCACACCCTACTGTGAACCTCTGGAGGGACACCAACTCTAGGGCAGGAGCAAGAACGGTACCGTTTGGACGTGGGGCATCTTTGGGAACCATAAAACAAAGGGGCAGTCAGGCCAGGTCAGGAGGACAAGGACAGAGGGACCGCAGGAAGGAACTTCATCCGCCAAGGGAGAGGCGGGGAGAGATGCAGGCAGTGTGCAGAGCTCTGGCTTTAACACAGGGTTCAGTCAAGAGGACCCGCCGTGAACCATTTCCCTGCCTTCTGTCCTCAAACGTCTTCAGGGACAACAGGAAATGCACTAATGCCCAGCTTGGCTAGGGGCAGGTAACCCCTTCTCGCCTCGGGGGGGGGGGGTGGGTAGGAGAAACATCCCATGTCCCTGTTCCCGTGCCCGATGTGCGGCCTGAGCAGGAACAGAAGGAGGCAGAGAGCTCCAGGACCCCCAGGGGGCAAGGCCAGCGGGAAGCTGCAGAAGTGATAGGTTGGGTGCCGGCACCGGGGTTCGGGAAGGAGGCACGGCGCTGGCGCGTCCCGGTAGGGAATGGTCAGACCCCCGCCACAATGGGTTCACCATGCATTTGATGGCGTAAGTCTGCCGCCCTTGATTTCACGGTTTGGCAAGCAGCTCTACGCTTGTGATAAGCCCTTTGGGCCATGATGAGCTTTAAAAAATTCAGGTGCACGTTAAATCAAAAGGTTAACTTACCGGATTGGCGTTTTTCGAGAAGGTCGATACGAATGCCTAACTGACACAAATCGTTTGTCCACACTGCTCCACTCCGAGCGCCGTGAGACCACGGACCGTGTGAGGCCCAGAGGACACGATTCTGCTGAGTCAGCCAGCGCTCACCTCAAAGTGAGAGACCCTCTTACAACTCGCTCGACAGACCGAGACTCGGCGCGTGCGGCTGGTGTGGCCGCCCTCTGCGAGACACGGCGTGTGTCGAGTGAGAGTGACAATTCCAATTAATTTCATCTGTTTTCCTGCTCTCGTGTGCATTTACAGAAGGTGGAAGCTGGGGGGCGCCTGGGGGGCGCAGTCGGTTAAGCGTCCGACTTCAGCCAGGTCACGATCTCGCGGTCCGGGAGTTCGAGCCCCGCGTCGGGCTCTGGGCTGATGGCTCAGAGCCTGGAGCCTGTTTCCGACTCTGTGTCTCCCTCTCTCTCTGCCCCTCCCCCGTTCATGCTCTGTCTCTCTCTGTCCCAAAAATAAATAATAAAAAAAAAAAAAAACGTTGAAAAAAAAAAAGGTGGAAGCTGGGATGGAGTTGGCTCCAAGAGCAGAATTTCGCAGTGAAGCGATGCCAGGTTAAGAGAAGCATTATCAGCCGCTTCAAATAGAAAAGCCAATTAAGTTAATCTGAGTTAATTGCCTCATTTTCATTCAAAACATTAAATAAAAGTAAAGCTCTGAGCATTTATTCTGCTGAGGATGTGTCTTCTGATGTTCTTATGAGTGCTAGATGTAAATGCAAATTCAGTTAAATTGTGGCTATTGATGAGGTCATTCGTTGGTGTTGTGCTAACACCCAGACAGATGTTGATGTCACTCGGCATTATGGAAACAGGCGCCGTTATTAAATTAGGAAAGTGTGGACCGGAAATGTAGCTGGAATTTTTTGTAGTGAACACGTAATTCATAAATGAGCCTTAGCAAGCTGCAACCCACCTCCAATGGAAATAGACACTTCTCTAAAGAAGACATCCGGATGGCCAACAGGCACACGAAAAGATGCTCAACGTCGCTCCTCATCAGGGAAATACAAATCAAAACCACACTCAGATATCACCTCACGCCAGTCAGAGTGGCCAAAATGAACAAATCAGGAGACTATAGATGCTGGCGAGGATGTGGAGACACGGGAACCCTCTTGCACAGTTGGTGGGAATGCAAACTGGTGCAGCCACTCTGGAAAACAGTATGGAGGTTCCTCAAAAAATTAAAAATAGATCTACCCGATGACCCAGCAATAGCACTGCTAAGAATGTACCCAAGGGATACAGGAGTGCTGATGCATAGGGGCACTTGGACCCCAAGGTTTATAGCAGCACTCTCAACAATAGCCAAAGTATGGAAAGAGCCTAAATGTCCATCAACTGATGAATGGATAAAGAAATTGTGGTTTATATACACAATTTAATACTACTTGGCAATGAGAAAGAATGAAATGTGGCCTTTTGTAGCAACGTGGATGGAACTGGAGAGTGTTATGCTAAGTGAAATAAGTCATACAGAGAAAGACAGATACCATAGGTTTTCACTCTTATGTGGATCCTGAGAAACTTAACAGAAGACCATGGGGGAGGGGAAGGAAAAAAAAAAAAAAAGAGGTTAGAGTGGGAGAGAGCCAAAGCATAAGAGACTCTTAAAAACTGAGAACAAACTGAGGGTTGATGGGGGGTGGGAGGGAGGGGAGGCTGGGTGATGGGCATTGAGGAGGGCACCTGTTGGGATGAGCACTGGGTGTTGTATGGAAACCAATTTGACAATAAATTTCATATATAAAATAAAATAAAAAGTAAAACCAGCAGATCTCAAAACTTACAACCTTTTGACATATGCAGAGTTAGAGTAACCGAACAGTAAAATTTCAGTGACAGAGCTAATACAGTTCACAAACGGGAACTACTTTTCACGTCGATACGCCCCTTCCCCCCAGAGGGCCATCATCGGCCAGGTTTTAGAAACATGGAGCCTTCAGAAAGTCGTTCACGAGTCACGCCAAATGGCTTACGGTGATGCTAGATTTGTGGGTGTGCGTAACTGGGTCCGCCAGGCTCTGGTTGCATTTTGTTCAAAATCAGTTGGAACTCTTTGATCAGACTGTTCAACAAATACATGATCAAAAACTGCTTGTTTTGAAATGTTTGACAAATTGTTTCCATTAAAAAAAAAAAAGATGGGGGCGCCTGGGTGGCTCAGTCGGTTAAGCGTCCGACTTCAGCTCAGGTCACGATCTCGCGGTCCGTGAGTTCGAGCCCCGCATCAGGCTCTGTGCTGATGGCTCAGAGCCTGGAGCCTGTTTCCGATTCTGTGTCTCCCTCTCTCTCTGCCCCTCCCCCGTTCATGCTCTGTCTCTCTCTGTCTCAAAAATAAATAAACGTTAAAAAAAATTTAAAAAATAAGAAATAAAAAATACATAAATAAATAGATAATAAAAAAAAGATGCAAACAGAAAGGCTATTAAAATGTATTGCTGCGGCAGAAAGAAAGGAAATGAACAAATTGCATGGTGAGTGAGAATGAGTTTGGAATCCCGAAATTGCCCTTTGGAGTATCTCCGTGTATGAGGTGAATTTTTGATAGAGGTCATTTTAATCGGGTAGACATATATACACCCGTATATCTGTATAGGTATATATACTATCACAGTGGAATAAAATTGAGTAGGCTTATGATTGTCAGCATATACATCTGACAAAACATTCAAAAAACCCTTGGACACATTTTGCCTTCTAAAAACATTTATGAGAGATTCTCTGGATGGAAGCCAAATCGGAGAGCTTATGAAAATATCTGGGCTGAACACCTTCGTTACCAAAGCACTGACAGGATTCTTTGAGCAGCACTCATCTAACGCTGGCTCACCTGACCGCATCGGGGTGTACGGAGAAGAATCCATTTAACTCATCGGCAAATTCGAATATATCAGCCATATCGAATATGTCTTTGTGAGGAAGATTCCAGGCGATTTTACGAGAAATTAAAAGTCAGGAGGCAACTCTGAAAATAATACATCCTTCTGAAAAATGCCACTAACATGGCAAAAAAAATCACATAAAATTAAAAACTAATTGAAGAAAGTGAACATTTATCGAGAATTATTATTCAGCAGGTAGTTGTTCTTTAATATCCAGATACTCAGTGCAAACTTTTTTTGCTTTAATGTAACAAACGCTACCTTTATTTGGCAGAAAGTAGTTAATTCTTTCTCTGTAAATGCAGTTCTCGCTTTATTAGAAATGACAATTGCGTAACATCGTTGTGGTCTTTTTCTTGTCTTTCTAAGCTCAGATTTGCGGCAGAGCAAATACACTTTCCCCCAGTTTTGTCAAGTGATAATTTATATCTAATAAAATCCACCCATTTTAAGTGTGCAGTTTGCTCAAGTCGGCGATCGTTAACAGTCACGTAACATTTACCGCAATTGAGATCCGGAGCGGTGCCATCACTCTAAAAAGTTTCCTTGTGGGGGAGCTTGGGTGGCTCAGTCAACTGAGCGTCCAACTTCGGCTCAGGCCATGGTCTCACCGTTTGTGGGTTCCAGCCCCACATCGGGCTCACCGCTGTCAGCTCAGAGCCTGGAGCCTGCTTGGGATTCTGTGTCTCCCTCTCTCTCCGCCCTTCCTCCACTCACGCTCTCTCACTCTCTCTCTCAAAAATAAGTAAACATTAAAAAAAATTGTTTTAATACTTCAGCAAAGAAGAAAGCCAAGGAAAAAGATGGCCAAAGCCAAGGTACAGGGTCTTGGTAAATGCTGAATCTGGAGGTCAGGGCCAGGCACGTTACATTTATTGTCCTTTTCTTTTTTTTTTTTAATTATTTATTTATTTTGAAATTTACACCCAAGTCAGTTAGCATATAGTGAAACAATGATTTCAGGAGTAGATTCCTTGATGACCCTCCCCCATTTAGCCCATCCCCCCTCCCACAACCCCTCCAGGAACCCTCTGTTTGTTGTCCATGTTTAAGAGTCTCTTATGGGGGCGCCTGGGTGGCGCAGTCGGTTAAGTGTCCGACTTCAACCAGGTCACGATCTCGCGGTCCGTGAGTTCGAGCCCCGCGTCGGGCTCTGGGCTGATGGCTCAGAGCCTGGAGCCTGTTTCCGATTCTGTGTCTCCCTCTCTCTCTGACCCTCCCCCGTTCATGCTCTGTCTCTCTCTGTCCCAAAAATAAATAAACGTTGAAAAAAAAAAAAAATTAAAAAAAAAAAAAAAAAAAAAAAAAAAGAGTCTCTTATGTCCTGCCCCCTCCCTGTTTTTATATTATTTTTGCTTCCCTTCCCTTATGTTCATCGGTTCTGTGTCTTAAATTCTTCATATGAGTGAAGTCATATGATATTTGTCTTTCTCTAATTTCACTTAGCATAATACCCTCCAGTTCCATCCACGTAGTCGCCAGTGGCAAGATTTCATTCTTTTTGATTGCCGAGTAATACTCCATTGTATATATGTACCACATCTTCTTTTTTAAATTTTTTTTTTAGCGTTTTTATTTATTTTTGGGACAGAGAGAGACAGAGCATGAACGGGGGAGGGGCAGAGAGAGAGGGAGACACAGAATCGGAAACAGGCTCCAGGCTCTGAGCCATCAGCCCAGAGCCTGACGCGGGGCTCAAACTCACGGACCGCGAGATCGTGACCTGGCTGAAGTCGGACGCTTAACCGACTGCGCCACCCAGGCGCCCCGAACCACATCTTCTTTATCCATCCCTCCATCGATGGACATTTGGGCTCTTTCCATCCTTTGGCTATTGTTGATGGTGCCGCTATAAACATGGGGGTGCGTGTGTCCCTTCGAAACAGCACACCTGTATCCCTTGGATAAATGCCTAGTCGTGCAATTGCTGGGTCGTAGGGCAGTTCTATTAAAAATAGAGGCACCTCCATACTGTTTCCCAGAGTGGCTGCACCAGCTTGCATTCCCACCAGCAGGGCAAAAGAGACCCTCTTTTCCACATCCTCACCATGCATTTACTTGTCTGCCCACTTTTGAATGGGTCCGAAATCTCTTCTAAAATGAAAACAAAAGGAGGGAAGAACACGGGACTTCAGGGCGGTGAAGCGGGCCTGTGTGATGCCGTGACGGTGGACGTGCAGCGTCACGCCCTCGTCCGGACCCACAGAACGAGCAGCACAGAGTGAGCCCCACTGTCAGCCGTGGGCTCTGGGTGCCGAGGGCACGTCAGTGCGGGCTCAAGTACCATAGCAGGTGCACCTCTCTGGTGGGGAGGCTGACAGCGGGGGAAGCAGTGCGGGGGGCCCGGGGAGGGTTATACGGGAGCCCTCTGAACCTCCCCCTCAATTTTGCTGTGAACCTAGAACTGCCTGAAAATTTTGTCTATGTTTTAAGAAACTGAAACAAAATGAATACATAGAGGCACAGGCAGGTGATCAGTTCTGGCCAAGGAGACACAGAGACCTACTGGGGGCTTCGGGGAGAACATCTGTCCTCGAAGGGGAGCTCCTCTCTGAATATTGTGGTCTGCATCTGATGCTAACAGCGGCCGCTGTCTCAGCACCGTCGGCGGGGCATCCTGACGTAAAGCACAAGCCAACCGCAGGGTTGGGGAGCAGACACGGGGTGAACCTGGTCCTGTAGACGCTGCTGAGCCACAGAAGTGACCCACTTCCTGCAAGACTGGGTTGTGAAAGACCATGTTTCCTGCTTGTGAGAGCGGTAAGTTTTTCCTACGAAGCTGGTGCTGGCTGGGTTTTTCCTGTTGACGTATCACCTCTTTTGGCACTGAATAAATCTGTCGAGTGTGCAGGTCTTTGGGGATCTTGGTCCAACCACTTCGCAAGTGGAGGAATGTCTTCTATTGCTCATCCTTCCAGCTCCTCTGCGACGCCAAAGTTTTACGCATCCAACCGGCATCTATTTAAAGTTGTCTGTTCAAATCTACGTCTAAGGGAGGGGACAAGATAAACAAGTGACAGTCCCAGCCCCTCCCTGGCCCACATTCTAGGAGCCGGGGGTGGGAGGGGAATGTGTGCACACAGATGCGACCACCGAGAACCCCATAGGGAGTTGTCTCTCCCTGGAAACTGAGTGCTGAGGTTCGAGCCTCCTGGAAGGCTTCCTGGAGGAGGTGGTCTACAGATTGGGTTTGCTGTGCTTTGGTGGGTGGAGATAAGAATGAATGTGGGCGTTGAAAGCTCCCAAGATAATGACGGCCAAAGGCTTAAAGGAGAGAAATCCACTTTCCTTCAGGGCCCTGGCACGTGGTTGATTGACAGAGACGACTGGAAACACAGACCCAGACCGTATAGCGTCCCGAAGGCCTGAGTAAGGAGACATTTGGTCCCCATGAGCCAGATGGGGAAGAGACCGGTGGTGATTAACGATTTCCAGTCCTTCCTTTTAGGAGTAACCAACTGTACTCCAGGCGACGGACTAGACTCCTGGCTGCCCACGCGGGGCTCTGGGTCACCAGCCAGGAGGCACATGGCCACCTCGAGGGGGGCGTGCAGGTGACAGCTCCCAACACCCAGAGCCCAGAGTTGGGGTGGGGGGGGACACTCTGCAGAGGAAAATGAAGATGCTCACTCTCTGACGACGGAGAAGGGAGCCTCCCCTTTGCCTTCTGGGACGTGGAGGTCACCTCCAGCCTAAATAAGGATTTCAAGGATGGAATGATTAGAATTAAAGAAAATAAAGTACACAGTAATAGCTCCACGAATGGTAAAGATTCTTCCTGCAAGGTCTGAGTAGCTGGTCGAGGCAGACAGAAAAGGCCCCTCTTTCTGGGAAAAAGACTAATCACTCACTTATTAAATCCGACTTGGAAACTCACCCCTGCCCCACCCGACCCCCCAACAAGTGAGCTGCGGAACACGTTCGCTGGCCCATGGCTTACCCGGGCGGCAGCCCATTTAAAGGCTATTTTATGATTTGCTGTAATTAACTCACTGTGCCAGCTGCAAGCATTAACCATGACCCCCAAGGAGCAAACGTCATTGGAAAGGGAACGAGGCGCGGCCCCCGGCGGGGGCCGAGGAGATCCCTGGGTCAGAGACGGGGCAGCAGGGCCAGACCCCGTCTGGGGGGCAAGCTCTGGGGCACCGCCCTGTGTGGAGAATCCAGTCACCAAGCCTGTGAGTATCCCAGCAACCGAGGGAGGACTGTGGGGTCACAGCCACGCTGGCGGCTGTCACGGTGCGTGGGGCACCTGCTTGGGGCACCCCCTGTGGGGGCCCTGACACCCCTTTGACAGGAACAGCCTCAAAACAACAAGTTCAAAGTGATTCTGGTTTTGTCTGCAGGGACGCTTGGCTGTGTCTGATGACGGTCTTCCAGAAGGAGCTCCCGTGTCATGTGTCATCAGAGGGCAGGGCCCGATCTCACCAGGCTTCCAGAGGAAGATACGGGACACAGAGTCCCGGAGACCCCCAGGGCTGGGGGCGGGGGTGGCGGGGAGCAACAGATCGGTCACAGTCACACGCGGCCCAGGGGGCCCTTTGATCCCCAGGGGATGGATTATGGGCAGGGCGCTTTGGTTGTTAGAAGGCCAGCCCATCTTTGTTTCCGCTGGTTATTCTCAAGCAGTTTGGCAAAGGTGAAAACTAGTCTTCCTCGTGCCGACTGGGGACAGGAGCCTGGAGGGGGCCGTTCTGGATCAAAGGCAGTGGAGTCCCTGGCCTAGGGAAGGTCTGACAAAAGACGTGCGAGGGCACAGATGCAGAAACGAACGAGCGAGCAGGTGGAGGCAGCGAGGGGCCGGAGGGCGAGTCAGGCCGCCTTCGAGTCCATGCCGACGACCGAGCGCCTCTCTTCTGGGCCCCGTCTGGGTGTGAGAACCGCACCCAGCACCTGCCGCCACAAGAGAAGACAGAATGGCACATGTCAATCGAATGCAGGCGAAGCGTTGTGACTGTCCCCGGGGCAGTTGGAGACAGGGCTGCGGCATCTAAAAAGGAAACCTTTCGGGGTTTAGTAACAGCTGGCGGTCGGCATGCCCAGACCCCGGGCCGCATGAACACGCCCCCCAACACCGCCTCAGGTAGGCACCTGCTTGGACGATGAGGGAGCAGGTGAGTGAGGCCAGGTGATGCACCCGGCGTCACCCTGCCTCCGCCTGGTGGCGCCCAGTGCCCCCGCCCCCAGGCTGCCTCTCCCCCCCCACCCACTGCACCCTGAGCTCCTGTGTGACGGGGAGGGGACCTGTCCAGGTGGACAGGCACACACGGGGTGGGAGAAGCCGTCACCTCCCCCACGGACATCCCTGGCCAGTGGAAAGAGTAAGTTTTGAATTGGGCTTGGGGAGGAGAAGGACTCACAGAGGTCACACCCGGACCCAAAGCCTTAGGGACATTAAAGTCTATGAAACATCCTGAGCCACAGCACCGAAGGCACGCGATGCCTGTTTCTCACGGGCCACTCCCGAGACTCAGCTCTTGTGCAGACTTGATTTCCTTTCTCTTTTCCCATTTTCCTTTTTTTAAAGCTTATTTATTTATTTTGAGAGAGAGAGAGAGAGAGAGAGAGAGAGCACGAGCAGGGGAGGGGCAGAGAGAGAGAGAGAGAGAGAGAGAAACCCAAGGAGGCTCCCCAGAGTCAGCACAGACCCCGACATGGGGCTCGAACCCGCGAACCGTGAGGTCCTAATTTGCGCTGAAATCGAGTCGGACATTCAACTGATTGAGCCCCCCAAGCGCCCCTCTTTTCCCATTTTTCTTACAGCTGCTGGAGGTCAATGGCAGGGAGGCGCTCTGGATGACTAAGTCCAGTAGCGTAAGGGAGGACCTCACCAGGAAGCCTTGGAGGTGGGGGGCGGGCAGCAGAAGGGGATGGGGACCAGGCTCGGCTCCGTCGGAGGGAGCAGGAAAGGACGGGTCAGATCCCTGGGTGGCACCGGCCACCAGACAGAAAATGCCATCAACAGTGCCGTCCACAGCAGGGACTGTCCTTCCCCCCGACACAGGAAGACTGCGGGTGTCCCTGCTGGTCCCCCGCAGCCCCACCTCCCGGCATCGCCCCGGTCCCCGCTCTCTGTCCAAGTCACAGGCAGGGGCCGCAGATGAGCACGTTACCTGTGGCCCAAACTGAGAGGTTG
Organism: Prionailurus viverrinus; assembly: GCF_022837055.1. Lineage (NCBI taxonomy): Eukaryota > Metazoa > Chordata > Mammalia > Carnivora > Felidae > Prionailurus > Prionailurus viverrinus. The sequence goes on along the minus strand of NW_025927609.1, from coordinate 4,291,124 downwards.
GCCTGCCGTCCTCTGGGGTGGGGGCGGCTGGGGGAGAGCGGCAGGGCCGAGGCTAGGGTGGCCGTCCCACCCCGGGGGCACCCTCGGGGCCCAGGCCCCATAGCTGCTGGGGGACGAGCCCAGTGCGAGGCTTAGCCCGGGCATATTGTCGTGAATTCCTGCCTCTCCATCTGACCCATGACTCACCGCGGCTCTTGTCACAGCCTGCCCGGGCTCTAAGTGCCGGGTGTTTGCTTCCTCCCTGGAGAATTGCCAGCCGGAATTATTTATGAGCCTAATGTGCACACTGATGGGGTTCTGGCGGAGGCCAAGGGAACGGGCTGTCTGCAACCCCACACCTGAGTGAGGGCCACGGGTCTCCTCTGCAGGGCACGACGGGGGGAGAGGAAGGATTGTACGGCCGCTTCTCTGGGGCAGCCCCAGCGGCCAGAAGCACATCAGCACCCACCTCCCACCATCTCCCGGACGCCCCATGAAGACTGCGGCACCGGGGAGGTGGGGGCTGGGGACAAGAACGGGTTCACGTGCCTCGGGTCCCCAGCACGCAGCCCAGGCCCAGACTACAGGGAATGAGAGCCCAGACTCGGGGTTTCTGTCCCAGCTCCGCCAGCTCCTGGCGGGAACCAGGAAGCTCCCCATGCCTCGGTTTCCCCCTCCGACCCCCAGGGCTGCTTTGAGAATTAAATGCAACGATCCCCCAGCGGTAGATTGTTTGCAAAAGTAGCTGCAATTACTCCCACCGCTTCGAGTCCACACCCTCCCGCAAGGTGAGTCTGCAGCTGCCCGGCCCCGGGGTGGAGTCTCCCTGACACCCAGAATCCGTCGTATCTGTCCGGCTGGGCCCGGGACCCGCACTGGCCAGTAGAATGCCAGCGAGTGACGCTGTGCGGTCAGAGCCCTGGGGACCGGCCACGGACAGCCCCGCTAGGAAGGGAGAGGCCAGAGGGCCCGGCCCAGAGGACCGTCCAAGGCCAAAGGCCATTCATCTGGTCCCACCGAGGAAGGGCAGCACGCTCTTGGAAGACGTGAGGGGTAGCGTCGGTGCCAGTGTCCCGTGGGAGACCGGGTCCTGGGTCGGGGCGCACCCTGCCCCGCGGTGTCCTTGGCCAACCACGTGGAATTGGTAGTGTCTCCAGGTACAGCCCATTTGCCAGACTAGCCAGAACTTGAGGACCCCCTTCCCCTCCTGTGGACGGGGGCGGGGGTCCGAGAAGGCGCCTGGGGGTGGGGCTGCGGCGTCTATACAAAGGACAGCTGGCGTGTTTTTAGGCTTGTGTCCCTGCTTGCGTTCAGCTTATCCCTGTTCTTTGTGCAAAAGATGATCCGTCTCGCAGCTGGGGGCCTGCACTTTCCTCTGGGTCTAAGTATAGGAGGGGGAGGAGGTGGCCTAGAGGGGACAGACGCTCAGGACCAGCACGGGCTCTAGGCTCCTCTGGAGGCAAACCCCGCCTACAACCTGTACGACGGGGCTATGGGCCACGGGAGAGTTGTTTCCTTCTTAAAATCATCCAGTAGCCAGGGGCGCCTGGGGGGCTCAGGCGGTTAAGTGTCCAACTTCGGCTCAGGTCATGATCTACGGTTCATGGGTTCGAGCCCCGCGTCGGGCTCTGTGCTGACAGCTCAGAGCCTGGAGCCTGCTTCAGCTTCTGTGCCTCCCTCTCTCTCTGCCCCTCCCCTGCTCGTGCTCTGTCTGTCTCTCTCTCTCTCTCTCTCTCTCTCTCAGAAATAAACATTAAAAATTTTTTTAAAAGTTAAAAAAAAAATCTTCCAGCAGCCCAAATGCTGAAACAAAGACACAAGGTCCACACAGATGCCATCGCGAATCTCCCATGGTCTTTAAATTTTAAAAACAAGTCCCCAGATAATACATGTTTAACCGGCGTGCTCAGCCAGCAAGGTCATCCCAACCTGAAATGCCCATGTCTGTGTCCTGGGTGCGGCCACCTTTAACCGGTGGCTCCCTGCCCGTCTCCCCTTTAACTGGTGGCTCCCTGCCTGTCTCCCCTTTAACTGGTGGCTCCCTGCCTGTCTCCCCTTTAACTGGTGGCTCCCTGCCCCTCCTCCGGCTTGCAGAGAGCTATCCGAAGCTGCCCCTGACTGCAGACACTTTGGCTGCAAGGCCAGGGCTCTTCACCACAGGCTCTGAGAAGGCAGGTGACGTCTGGGGTTCTATCGCAGTCACAGGCGGCTTTTCCACCATCTCGTACAAGGCTTGTGCTGCAAGTAATTGATCAGCAAAGGCGGCAACGAATCGAAGAAACCCCTGAGCAGCACCCAACTCCCCAGGAGGGATCATCTGAACCCAGGTCGGAGCAGGGCCCGAGAACGTGCATTCCTCGCGAGTGTCCAGGCGCGGCCGACGCTGCTGGCTGGGGACCCAGCTTGAAACCACCGGCTTCGTGGAGAGTGTGTCTGTGGTGCAGACGGCCCGGCTTTGCAGCGTGGCTGCCCGCGTCCACGGACAAGGACAGGCTGCTCAGCCCCTCCTTGCCTCAGTTTCCTCATCTGTAAAACGGAGGGAGCACTAACACCTACCCCGCGCGGCAGATGTCACGTGTTATTTACAACCTAAGTCCGTACCTGGGGAGGAGGAACAAAGGGCGCGAAACTCCCCCTGCCCCGTGTTTCCTTCCTTTCCTTCCATCCCCCCACCCACGGAGCTGGATGAGCAGACCCTGGCCAGAAGGGGGGACCTCCAGGTGGGTAAGATGTCAAGGTCAAATGTAGACTCTCCCGGTTCAATCACCTGAACTCACAGAACCGGAAGGGCCAGAACAGAGGCTCCAGAGGAAGGGAAGGAAGAAGGAGGAAACGCAGGTATTTGGGGCCCGCCCAGCACAGCCGTGAGAAAGCATCGGGCAGCGCCACGGAGCCCCTTCCAGAACAGTCGAACACCCCACACCTGCGCAGTCCCCCACCCCCACCCCCAAGCCACGCAGAGCTCCTGAGGGAGGCGGGGCCCTCCCAGCAGCCTCTGCTCTCAGGCTCAGGGCCCGGCGCGAGGCCTGCAGTCAGTGCACCCCGAAGGACACCCGCACCTCCTTTTCTTACTTTGATCGCCCCAAGAAATGAAGACCCTTCCATCCTGTGCCCTTGCTACATCTCTCCACGTGTGACGGCACGAGCCTGGGACGAGAACTTTCCTTCTCCTCGAAACCCCGTCCGGAGCAGCTGGAGAACATTCTGGAATCTGACCAGATCCTGTGGCCGCCCCGACCGTTGCTTAATGGTCACCAGAAGGCTCACAGGCTCCTCCCGGGCCAGCCCCGGCGCTCCCCCCTCATCCTGCACGGCCCTGTCCCCACCTCCTGGCAGCGACCATCACACGTCCAAGCCTTAGTACCAGCTGTTCCCTGCCAGGAAGGCCCTTCCTCACCTGTCCGCCCCGCAAACTCCCGACAGCGGGGGCTTCCTCCGGGAACGACAACGGTCACCCCCATCTCTTGGCCACCCGCAGCCGTGCTCTGACCCCGGTCTGGAACGCGACCTGCCCGCGTCTCCGGATCCCTGGCTGGACCCTGAGCTCCTGAGAGCAGAGGGCCCCACGGTGAGCCTGGTACTCGCCCCTCAGGCGAGCCCGGACACGCCAGCCTCGTCCCGTCGGGGCAGCTGGCGTACCGCACTCCAGAGGGGGACGCAGCTCTGACCACCGGGCCGAGCTCCGGCTTCACGAACGAGCCCGGGGCACGCTCGTTGCCTTCTCGGAGCCTCTGATTCCTGATCTGCAAAATGGGTCTAACCTCCGACTCAGAAGACTGAGACGATCCCAGCGCAGACACACCCACGAGGGACTGAGGGAAAACCAGCAATCGGCTTCTTAGGATGAGAAAAGCAAACGTCAGGCAGCTCAGAGGGTGCCCGGCACGGCCTTGGCCTGCGGACAGACGAGGCGTCAGGAGGCAGCGGGGGAGCCCGCTCGCGGGGAGGGAGGAGCAAGGGGGCGGAGGGCCGTGCATCTCCACGACGGAGGGCAGCTGTCGCTACTCACGGCCCCCTCTCCAGCCAGTGCTTCCTGCCATCTGTTATGGAACATTCCTTCCTCTCGCCTTCTCATTTGGAGGCCCGCCCTCCAGGCTGCAATGATCTTCCTCGGATGTGCCAGGCCCCGAGGTCTGGCACGTTCAAGCTGCCGAGGAGGCGGGGGGCCTCCGGGGTGCGGGAGCTTGAGCCCTGCTCGGACACGGGGGGGCTTGCTGGTTGCACCTTCTGAGGGCGACGTCAGGGTCTGTTCTTCCTCTTGGCAGCTGGGGCTGCCGTGGGGAGCACACCTCTTGTCGCTCGCTGGCCCCCGTGCTGTCCTCACAAGGCATCTAAGACATGTTGGGGGACTGAGGGACAACCCGGGCCCACCGGAGGCCGCCAACAAGCCGGAAGCCATCCTCGCCCGGCTGCCCCCGCTGAGTCAGCACACGGCATCCCGCACCCGCCAGAGTGTTCGCCCTGTCTCACTGCGTCTGTCCCGGAAGGTGCCGGAGCTGGCTGTGCTGGGGACACGGCAAGCAGCCTGAGGACGCACATCTAACACACGCATGAACACACACACCTGCGCACAGCACACAGGGCACGCACATGTATGCACACGCACGAATGCGGCACACAGGGCACACGCACATCATACATACACATGCACCCAGGCATGCATATATACATGCACACAGGGCACACGCACACACACACACGCACATACATATATGCACACATGTACACGTACACACATGCACACATACACACATATACACATGCACACAGGGAACACACACATATACACGCGCACACATACACACATATGCACATGCACACAGGGCACACACATGCGCACACATACACACATATACACATGCACACAGGGCACACACACATATACACATGCACACATACACACATATACACATGAACACCTATACACATGTACACACACGCATATACACACATATACACATGTATACCTATATACATGCACACATACACACATATACACATGCACACAGAGCACACACACATACACACATATACACACACATATATACATGCACACATATACATATACACATGCACACGGGGCACACACATGCACACATATACACATACACATATATATGCATACAAACATATACACATGCACACATACACATACACACAGAGCACACACACATACACATATATGCATGCACACATATATACACACACATGCACACATACACACCTGCACACATATACACATAAACGCATGCACCCATATACACATGCCCACATACACACATATACACATGCACACAGGGCACACACGCATACACATATACACATGCACACATACACACATGTATACATGCACACACACATATACACGTGAACACAGGGCACAACACACCTATGCACAGCACACAGGGCACACACATGTACGCACATGCACACAGGGCACACACATCGCACACACATATACACATGTACACATACACACATACACATGCACACAGGGCACACATGTGTGCACATACACACTTATGGCACATAAGACACACATCATACATACACGTGTGCACATGCACACATACACAGCACACAGGGCACACGCACAGCACACACATATACACACGTACAAACAGGTGCTGAGCCCGTACAACAAGCACACCAGGTTTTATCATTTCCGCATCAGGTTTTCACACACTAGAGACTATTTCAGGCTAAGGGAAGCGAGACTGAAGGTCACTTATGGTCCACGAGGGTGCACACGTAGAGTCAGAGACCCAGAGACGGCGACGACAGAAGAGACCCGTCACTCTCTGCCTCTGGCTTTGAGGGCAAGCGGGAGGATGCCCTGAGGCCGCAGCAGTCAAGCTGGAGGCTCAGTGTGACCTATCATCACCAATCTCGAAGACTCCCGTGCAAATCCTGTGCGTGCTGTCGCGCCAGTCAGAAGTCAGCCTCGCGCCTTCCCCAGAGGCATGCGAGCCTCGGTGTATGCCCGCTGAGGCCGCGGGGGGGGGGGGAGGGCAGCAAGCCCATCCCAAGAGCCCACAGCCCCGGGGCACCCTGGTCGTGGCCTCGATTTGGGCCAGTCTTCCCACAGTTGTTTCCTCATCTTTAAAACTGAGCTGATATTAGCCACTTTGTGAACTGGTTGTGAAGACAGGAAAAATACTTCAAAGCCCTGAACGCCTGGCAGGGTCCAAAATAAATATACAGTGAATGTGTGTAATGAGGTGAAAACATGCCAAGCGACCAAGAGGCAGGTGTTCTGCTTGGAAAAGGAATCATCTTTGTTTGGAAATGCACCCTTAGGAAGGCACCTGAGGACTTGGGGGCCCGTAGACTGGAAGGTGGTTCTCCAGGCACTGGAGGAGGGGGTGAATTCCCAGAAGGGGAGGAATGTGAGCAGGGAGAGGGAGGAGCCGGGAGGGGCAGGGGCGAGGAGGGGCGGGTGATGCGAAATTCCCCGGGAGAGAGTAAGCCACTCACAAATGTGACATTCACCAGGTGGTGGGAGTCCTAGTTGTCCTTTTAAAGGAGATAAGGACAAACAAGGAAGCGCAAAAGCTTCCCTGATAAGTAACTCCCAATGACACTCTGAAAAATAAAAACATTGGTAGACGATCCAAGCGCCACAGGAAGCTCCGAGATGAAGGGAGAGAGCCCCGCTCTGCCCCACCTCTGCAAAGTTTCCCACACATGTTCCGTTCCTGAGACACTGAGGGGCGGGGCTTTGGGCTGATCCCGCCCCAATTCCCTCTGACAGCCACCTGGGTCCCCTGAGCCCCCCAGGATCTCAGCCGGCCCCCACCCCAGGACTATGAGTTGTCTGTGGCTGCTGTAACAAATGCCACAAACTCAGTGGCTTAAGAGAACAGACAGCCACGGTGTTTATTGCAGCATCGCTTACAACAGCCAAGATATGGAAGCAGCCTGGGGCCCGGGGGGCTCAGTCCGTTAAGCGTTGGACTCTGGCTCAGGTCATGATCTCGCGGTTCGTGGGTTCGAGCCCCGCGTCGGGCTCTGCGCTGACAGCTCAGAGCCTGGAGCCTGCCTCCGATTCTGTGTCCCCTCTCTCTCTGCCCCTCTCCCACTCGAACTCTGTCTCTCTCTCTCTGTCTCTTAAAAATAAAGAAACATTAAAAAAAAAAAAAAAGAACATCGATCTTGGAAGCAGAATGTCTGAGTTCAAGTTCTGGCTGGGCCATGGATCCTTGGGCAACTTACCCCTACATATCTCAGTGTCCTCATCAGTAAAATGGGGTGATCTAAGCCACTCGTCTAAGGGCTGTCCTGAGGGTCAGTGAGGCTTACCATGTGAACCAGGTGGGAGAGCTCCTTGGTTGGACTTTATGCCCTCGAGCCTCTTCTCTTATGCCTCCACTAGCCCCCTTCACACACTTAGGGGCAGAGCGTTCAGAACCCTTGGATTTCCAGAAGGTAAAGTGACACATGTACTAAACAATCCCCTCCCCCGGCAGGTCTGGAGCGGGTGCTCTGTCAATATTTCTGCAACAAAGACCCTTCACCCTGAGCAGGATCGATGACTGGTATAAATAATATTTTCATAGTCGTTTCAGGCCAGGAACTCCTACCAAATGAGTCACATTTGAGGCCAGATTTGGCCGCCAAATGAGGCACAGAAACAGCTCTCCTGTTTAGTTTGGATTTTGCATTTAAAGCAAAGGGGCTTTCGTTTTGCTTTGAAGACTGACGTGCATCCATGGTCCCAGGGATACGGCCCATGAGTGGGGGTGCGCCGGCAGCCGGGGGGGGGGGTGCTGGAAAGCCATATGGAAAAGGTAGGTGGCATTTGACTCCAGCGAGGTGAGAGGTGTGGGCAAGAGCGTCCAGGTGCTAACTGATTTTTGAAGGTCAAGCCAAGAGAAGATGGTCGCTGGCATCGTCTGGACTCCCCAAGAACGCCACTTGGGCAAAGCAAACATGGCGGCCATGTGTCAAGACTGACGCCTGCTGATGCCGCCTGGCCCTTCTGGAAAGCCCCCGCCCTTTCCCTGGGGCCCTTTTCCTCACACTGCCTCCTTCCAGGGCTGACTAAGCAGCCGTGTGGCCACGCCCAGAGCCCAGAAGAGCCCCGGGGGAGAAGATGGCCCGTGTCAGAAGTACCATCCTGGCAGGCCAACTGTCCCCCTTACGGCAGGCGTGACAGATGTCCGCGGCAAAGCTAAAGGTAGGGATCGCTACTCCTGGGATCCCCCACTTGACCACGAAATACGTAGCTGGCATCTAAATAACTCCTCCATCAGATGAAAGGAGGGTGAGTCTCCCCCCACTCACTTTCACTCCAGCTCCGCATTGGATGCCTGGGTTTTAACAACCTCTTTCAGCAGCTGGCGTCACAGTAGCTGGGCCGAGGAGGCGGTGGTTGATGCCCGGACATTTCTGCTTTCCCTCCTGTTCCTTTTTGCTATTTATAGCGCACTCTCTCTGCTATAATAATAGGAGGCAGCCTCCTGACAGGAGGCAACTATCACCACACCCCAGGTATTTCCAACGCAGGAGAGCCATCGGATTGTTCTGGAAGGAGGTCATCCCGCACCACTCACGCTCACCCGTTTCCTGCGCCCCTCTGTTCCTCTGCCCTGCCTCCCGCTGCACCTTCTAGAGGGTCGGGTCTCCATTCCGCTTCCCAGCCACAGACGTGCGACAACCCAAGTTGGAAGGGGACGTCCCCTTACTTCCACCTCTCCTACTTCTGCTGTAAGAGTGTGAACAGATGGGGGCAAACGCACCCTTGTTATCAGGAAAACACCCCCAATGACCAGTGAGCCACAGTAACATCTGTGTCCACCAAGAACTGCGTATCTCTTACCAGCCTTGAAGCGGCTACTCCCGTGGCCCGTGACAATGCTTGTCGGAGCGACAAGTCCAGCCTGCGACAACGTCAGGACGGCCCTGACACGGGTCTGCGTAGGACAGCAGGTACCTGGGAGAGGCCACCGACGGATGCCAGCAAACGTCCCCCAGATCCTGCACCTGGGCCAGGCTGGGGGCTCAGAAAACCGAAGACTTGAAGGACGCTGGATCAGACGTGCGGAGACCCCGCCCTCTGTGCGCTCTGACCCACTCCCGGCGCACGGCGTTTGCAGTTGGAAGATGCAGAGAGGTGTGTGCTTTCTGTCGCCCTGGGGTGACACGTTTGAGCTTGGTCTCAGCTCTCGGAAAAAGTTTGTTCCTGCCATCAGACTTGGGTGTGATCTTTCATCAGACGATGCGGGCATGAAACTCTTCTAACCTAAGTCTCCACTTCCCAAGAGCGGTTCCTGAGACCCACTCGGGCGAGCGGATGCCGTGGCCCATGGATGCATCTTTGTTTCTTTCAGTCACACCCCGAAGGCAGTCTTGTTACTTTTCTCCCTACTTTGTGGGTGCAGTGGAGAGACTTATGACACTGCCCCCCAAAGATGTCTGTGTCCTAATCTCCGGACCCGTGCGTATGTGTTTCCTTGCTTGGCAACAGGGATGCTACAGATGGGATTAAAGACCTCAGATGGTGAGATTTTCCTGGATTATCCAGGTGGACCCAATGTCATCTCCAGGGTCCTTGTGAGAGGGAGGCAGGAGGGCCAAGTGAGGGGGCGTCAAGGTAACCACAGAAACAGCGGTCAGAGAGGTGCGGGCCTGAGCTTCTAGAGGCTGGGAGAGGCGAGGCTGCTCCTGGAGCCTCCAGAAGGAACCAGCCCCGCCCACACCTTGGTGTGGCCCCGTCCAGACTCATTCTGGACTTCTGACCTCCAGAACTGTAAGCGACTACCTCTGCGCTGTTGTGAGCCCCCGGATGCGTGGTATTTGTTACAGTCGCCGCAGGAAGCAGACGCGGAGGTCATGCTCTTGACATTGAGTGTTAACAGGGCCCCGCTAGAGGGCAAGTTTCGTCGGTGGGCAAGTGTGGGCCGAGGGTGAGACCGTGGATCCTCTCCAGGAGGGGGTGGAACCATCCTTCCCCCTCGCTGACGACGAAGTTGTAGACGAGGTGGCCTAACCCTTCACACGGGGGACCTCACCTGTATTGTGGACTGAGTGCCATCATTCCTGCTCAGTGGCTTCCGGCAGGGTAGGAATTCAGACGAGGGTGTCTCCTTGTCTCTCCAGAGGGGAGTTTTGCTAAAAGCAAAGGAGGTGGGGCCGATGGAGGCCCCTCAACACCCGGCACGGGGCCCTCTGCTCCCCTCATTCTCTGAGACGCCTCCCCCACGTCTCTGGAGGTCATAGGCGCCCAGCCTGGGCTTCTACAAGAATTTCATCCCCATAGGCCATTTCACGTTCCGATTTCCCATCACTCCACACCCACCGACTGGCTCTGGGGCAGCAGGGCAGGGATTCTCCCTCCTTTGTGAAAGGCGGGGCTGAGATCCAGAAAGTTCTGCTTCCAGCCAGACTAGGGCCCTCCCCCTGAGGTCGAAACCTCAGCCGTCCCAGGGAAGCCTCAAAACCGACAGGACTATCCCTTGTGTGCAGGGACATTCCCCCTGAGGCCTCCCAGCTCACGCAGAGCCGAGGTGAGGCTCTGCTCAGGCGTCTTGAACTTTCCCAGGACCTTATTCCGCGTTCCTCCCTTATCCTGTCCCTCCGGCAAGAGCTGGAAGCCCCTCTCCTTCTGCTGACGGGGGCGGGCAAGCAGACCGAGCTGCACTCCCTGCACCTGCTTGGCCCTGGGATGCCCCTCTGGAAACATCTCTCTAGGCCCCGCCCCAGCCTGGAGCCTCGGGCTGGCCCAGGGATGGTGATGGACGAGGGGCTCCCCCAGACCCAGACTCACCCCAGACCTGTTTTAGCGACAAGAGAACTTTCCGGCAAAGGTTGCTGATGGGAACAGCTAGGATTTGAACCCAGCTCTGAATCCAGAACCTGTGTGTGTAAAAGCCGCCTTGCACCTTCCTGCCGAACTGCTAGCATCTTTCGGCTCCCAAAGGCAGCGTTTTCTTGCTCTTCCCGATCGGTCACCGTTTCTCTGCTGGGCAGCTGCTGGGGAAAAGAGCATTTACGAGAATATTTACATCGGCCAAACCTCCTCCAGTTTGTCCGATGGGTCCGTGGGGTGGAGAAGTGCCCTTGGAAAGGCTCCTTGCCCCAAAGCAGGAAGAGCCTGTCCGAGCCTGACATGCCTGAAGCGACCGTTGTCCCCGCTGTGGGAATCATGAAGGCCACCCAGACGAGAACACACAGAGGCTGTATATCCAGAGTTTGCTCCATGAGGGGAGTTAGCCACCATCACGTGAGTTCGGCAGAGACTCAAAGACAGACAGGAGACTGGAGACACGTTACGGTGGAAAACCCGGAAAGCTTCAGGGGTGCCCGGGGGGAGGCTGTCATCATGGCTGAGCCGGGACGGGCTCCCTAGACACGCACGGGTCATCCACGGGATCAGTTAGGGGAGCGTATCTGGCTTTCTCTGACTGGCCCTAAATTAGGAGTGAGGACCAAAGTTAGGGAAGCTGGCACTCACTGACCAAGTCCTGACCATTCCGGGCCGATCGCTGCAAAGGCTGTGGGTCATTCTCGCGCCATGTATGGTCTGGCCATTGCCTGTGCAGGGAAGGAAAAAGTTCTTCTCTACCCTGTTAGGTTATTGTAGCAGGGCCCGCATAGTAAACTGACAAAAGCCATCAACGGGAGGAAAATGTTTCCTCCATATGCAAGTGGGAGCCAGCACAAAAGCAGCTGACTCATAAAATGGTTACAGTTAAAGGTGCGTACATCTAACTTAGTAGGGATAAGGGAGGGGAAGAAACAGCTTCTATGGGCTTCTTTTTCTGTGGGAAAAACAAATAGGTTTCTTTAGGAAAGACAAATGAGTTTTTAGGACAACGGACAGGAGAGGATTTGTGATAATGTTTGTTTCAACAGGTATGAATGGTCTTTCTGTCCTCTTCAGGGCTGTAAATCCCCAGAGAGGGGATTATGGCGGCCTCATGTCTCAGAAGTGGCTGCTTTTAGTCCCCTAAGGCAAGCTCCAAGGAGGCTTTGTCTGCATCTGTTGAATCTCAGATGTCTTAGCTTAGAATAATCCTCATGCCAACTCTGGGGTCCCAAGAGGGTCCCCGCATCTGTTTATAAATGCAGTGTCACCGTCTCCAGGGCAAGGAAACTGAGGCCTCTGAGGCTTTCACAAGCTGCCCGTCAGTGGGTGGCAGGGCCATCCCCAGGGGGGTGGTGGCGGGGATTGGGTAAATAGGACTTCACAGAAGAAAGTCCTACCTACCCATCACCCGTCCACCCACAGGCGTTGCGCCTGATGCTTGGAATCTAAAGTTCAGTGTGGCACGGCCCCTAATTTTGAGGTGTCCACACTCGAGGGAGAGAAGGGATCGTGAAGAATTATTGATTTTCTATTAAAAACTTCAGTGATTTCTTTTGTGAAATATCTGCCCATCCATCCCCGTCCTAGAACAGAATGTTGCGGGCACATTCGTCTTGGGGTGATAAACACTTTCACGAAGCTGGTGAGATGAGAGAGCAAACTGTTTCGTTCCGTTTAGTACCTTCTATAGCTTCCAAATTGTCCACCTGCAGACTGTATTGGGGGTGGGAGGTTCTCAAAAGCGCTTCAGTGTTTCCTTATTGCCTAAAAGTCTGGTTGGTTCCCGAGCCCCTTCGGCACCTGGCCCAACCGACTGTCCCGTGCCCACCGCCCACCGCTGCCCTGGGTCACTGGCCTCCTGGAGCACCCCCCACACAACCCCAGGACGCCAGGCTTTCTCATACCTCTGGTTGTGGCTCACCTTGAATTCTGTCTGGAGCATTCTTACCTCCACCTCTGCTTGTAAAATCTCCCCTTACTCCCCAAGACCCAGTTTAAACATCTTCCTTGCTGAATTTCACAGCACCATCTGTCCGCTACAATTCTGCCGGCTCTTCCCGTGTCCTTCCAAACCGTGCTTTTCAATGGATGCATAGTATTCCCCCACGGACACACCATGATTCATTCCATCAGTCCTTGGTTTGGGAGCATTTGGGTTGTTTCCCACATTTGTGTTATGAGTAATGTAATAAGCCTTCTCGTTCACCGTCTTTGATCATATCTCTGCTTCCTTATGATATATTTCGAGAAGCAAAATCTGTAAGTCAAGGGAGAAGAACACTTTTTAAGGTTCTTCCTTCGTGTTTCAGAATTACTTTCCCAACAGACCGTACAATTTGTGCTCAGGCCCCAGTGTATAGGGTTTCCTGTCCCACCCTGAGTAGAACATCACTGCTTCAAAAACATATGTTGGTCCCATAGCTGAAGACATTACTTCTGTGTTTCAATTTGCTTTTCTTTGACTCTGTGAAATTACATTTTTTAAATTTGGTTTATTTTAATTAAAAAAATTTTTTTTTAATTTTAATGTTTATTTACTTCTGAGAGAGAGAGAGAGAGAGAGAATGAGCAGGGGAGGGGCAGAGAGAGAGGGAGACACAGAATCCAAAGCGGGCTCCAGGCTCCGAGCTGTCAGCACAGAGCCCGATGCAGGGCTCAAACTCACCAACTGTGAGATCATGACCTGAACCAAAGCTGGATGCTTAATCTACTGAGCCACCCAGGCGTCCCAAATTGGTTTATTTTAAAATGTTATTTATATGGCATAGTGGTTAAAGGCTTCAGAGTCCAAGATGGGCTCAGATCTTAGTTCTGCTGATTCGAAACAGGGGGGCTTAGGGAAAGTTCTGTAACCCCTCTGGCCTCCGGGTCCATTAACAAACCAGAGTGGGGCTGTGGAGCCCACCTCACGGGCCCTTTCGAGGACTGAATCAAGACAGATACGCAAAGCACTCAGCTCGGTGTCTGGGGGCCCGAGTCCTCCAGAAACGTTCCCCATGTTTTCTGCGTTACCAGAGTTCTCAGACCTTAATGTCTTATGTTCAAATTGCATGCTTTTTGATGGTTTTGTTTTTCTAATGGGATGTGTTTTTCGTATTAATTTATAAGAGTTCTGCTGTATGTTAAGGTGTTAACCCTTTGCTTGCTGTATTTATGCTGATATTTTTGCAACACTTTCCATTTATTTTGGCTTTGCATCATTGGTATTCCAAGAGATTTTTATTTTATGTAAACAAACACACTCTTATCTTTGTTGATGACTCCTTCCATTAATTTTACGCCAACGATTCCTTCCCAGAACTGAGATCAATTAAATATGTTCTGTCCATTTTGGGGGGAAATCACTGAGATCCTTCCACCTATCTGTTACGTCCACAGGCAGACTATTTTGTCTAAGTTATGGGAGAGGATCTAAACGGATCCTTTCACAACACCATTCAGAGAATAATTATGGATTGAAAAGCAGAAAGTGACATGACTTGATATGGTTTTGAGCAGCTTGCTGGCTCCAGTGTGGCAGGAAAAACAAGGGCAATCATGAAAATGGCCCGCAGGTTCTCAGGGCTTCCTGCGCACACACTAACTCCCTCAGGCCTCATGACCACCCAGGGAGGAAACTGAGGCACAAGCTGGAGTTTAAGTAACTTGCCCAAGGTCAGAGCCAGGGATGGAACCCAGAGGATGGTGGGATTGGACATAAGGAGATGAATTTATCCAAAGTGATGGCCTCGATGAGAAACAGTGGGGTCAATGCAGACAGCAGCATAAGAAGGAGAGATTAGGGCAGATTAGCGGATCTGGGACCTGACAGCCAGCCTCCTATCGGGGCACCATGAAGAGCAGGGAAGTTCAAGAGTCCCATCTGGGCATGCAAGTCCCACAAAGAACACTGCATGTGCCACAAAGTGTCCCCTTCCTCCGTCCCGTCTGTCCCGGCGTGTCTGGTCGCACGGGGCTGAGAGCTGAGGAATCCCCATCTCCCCAGATGGCTCAGACTCAGCAGGCACGGGTGGTGGAGGGCACCCTCTTCCTTCTCTTTCACCAAAATCCCCCACAGCCTGTCTTCCGGTCACCACTGCCTGTGCAAAGCCTGGCTCTGGCCTTGGGCTCCTGCAAAGGGAGTGTCCGCATAGCACATCCGGTCATACCTGAGCCTTCCGGTCACTTCCACATTAGCTCACCTTCCCCAAACTGCACCCGTCTTCTGAGGGGGGCCCGGGTGCCTCTCGCTGACCAGCTCCCTGAGCTGGGGTCAGCCGCTACCATGGCAACCGTTAATAGCTATGACACGCCCGCCATCAATGTCCCCTGAACCTCCCAGCAAATAAAGAGGCTCTGAGACTTGCGAAGGCTGAGGGCAGAGCTCAGGACGAGCCCCCGCTGTGAGGGGCTCACGATCCAAAAGCAAATTAGAAACCACCTATATTTCAACTTCCCCCAACAGCACGTGTAGCGACTTTGGCTTCAGACAGAGTGAACTTGGGGTCCCCTCTCTGCCTCCAACCGCCTGCATGAACAAGCTTCTTCTCTACATCGGACTGGGGAACTCGCAGCTGCGGGGACTTGGGGAAGGCCCACTGAGGCAGTGCATCCGCAGGACAGAGTGAACGCTGGGCTCTAGCCTTAGCCCTCGAGAAACACCAGCTTCTTCTTTTTGTTAATGTTTATTTTTTGTTTGAAAGAGAGAGAGAGTGTGAAAGGGGGAGGGGCTGAGGTGGGGGGAACAAAGGATCCGGAGCGGGCTCTGTGATGACAGCACAGAGCCCAACGCGGGGTTCGAACTCACAAACCTGTGGGATCGTGACCTGAGCCGGAGTCAGATGCTCAACCGACTGAGCCACCCAGGCGCCAGGAGAGACACTCATTTCTCAAAGCAGGTTCTCTCTCCTTCTTTCCAAGTTTGCCGCATCCTCCGTGGACAGCGTGGCCAGAAACGCATCCACGGGTGAGGCCGTGCGGCCTGGGGCGGACGAGGACCCCCGCCGGCCGGCCCCTCTCTCTGCTGGCGGCTCATTCTTGTGTGTTTAGAAGCCTCTTCCGCGCCCGAGACCCAAATCCCATCTTGCTTTGCTGCCATAGATGACCGAGGTGCAAGTCCGAGGCCGCGGACGTTCGCACCGTCTAAATGCGGCAGGGCTCTCGGCACTTGGAAGCCGTCCCTTTTCTGGTTCCTCTTCCCAGCAACCTCACCGTGGCCCTGAGCCAGTGGAGAAGGTGCCAGAAAGCTTCCCTGCCCCGGATCGTGGACCTCTCTGGCCCTCCTCCTTTGCTGCCCTGCAGCCCGGAGGCTATTCTGTTAGCCTGTCTTCGCGGATCGCTCGCTCGGAATCACCCTTGCCCTTTGGGCTTGCCGCTCATCTCGCATTTCCTGTTGAGGGAGACGCTTGTTCCGTGACCTCAGTTTCCTGATCCATCAAGAAAGCCGTGTATCTCTGCCCCTCCACCCACCTCCCTCCCTGCTCCGGCCGCCTCAGTGCTGGGAGCCGGGCCTGCCCCGGAGAGAACCACGATGAACTGGGGCCTTGCGACAAACAGCAGATCAGCACTTTCGCGAGGTTGACTCAGTGACATCTAAAGCCGTCTGTCCTGGGAACCGTCTCTAGGGACAGAGTCGGGGAGCCTCCCACAGGCCACAGCACCTCTTTTTCTGGGCTTTTAGCTGCAGATAACAGAGCAGAATCAGCCCCCCCGGCCCGCCCAGCCACCACCTCGGTCAGAAGAGAAGGCCATGTCAAGAAAGACGTCCTGTCTTCCCTATTTCTCCGGAATGCCCGTGATTCTCATGCCCCCTCCCCATGCACACCTTCGGCACATTCGTCCCCTGTGTCACAGAAGCCCTGACAGATGGCGGACCGTCTTGGGGTCAAGTTCTGGCAAGTCACGTGGTAGCAGTGAGCCTGAGTGGGAGCGTCTGTGCCTGCGTCTATTAGACGGGGTCCGTCATCACCCCGGGGCGTCCGTCGCGGGGGAGCTGTGCCCCGTCAACTCAGCAGACACGGGCCGCGGCCGAGGGGGCCCCCAGCTCCCAGAACCCCCTGCAGCAGCAGGAGCTGTCGCTTCCCCACCTCTGGCCGGCCCCTGGGTGATGCTCCAGAAGGCGTGGGGACTAGTCGGGCAGGTCCCCAGGAAGCTGACCGTGTTTGCCTTGGCTCACCGGGCTGGTCCACAGCCGGCTGCCACCACACCCCATGTGTCAGCCCCCGGGAGGCACGCCGGCCTTTTCTACCGTGCCTCCGACTGTTTCCTCCGCTGCGCTGTGCTGGGCAGAGGCGGGGCCCGGGGAAGGCACCCCCGATGTGCCCGGGGGTCATCGGCACTGACTCTGCACCGGGCGCTCACCCGCCCAGCACTGTCTCACTGCGTGCTGCGTATGAACTCATTTCGTCCTCTCAACCGCCCCCCCCCCCACCCCTGCGGAGTCAGAATTCGCTCAGCAAATATTTACTGAGGGCCTGCTCTCCGCCAAGTGCTGCTCTGTGCACTGGGGACGCACCAGGGAGCGGAGGTTACAAAAATCCCTGCCCCTGCGACCCTTACTTCCTAGCGAGGAAGATGGGCCGCACAGAAAACAGGACACATGCGTACAGAATGTGCTAGAAGGGGCTAAGTGAGGCTGTGTCGAGCAGAGACTCGGTGGAGGGGGACAAAGAGCCCGGGAGTCATCATCCCTGCTTTACAGATGAGGAGACTGAGGCACAGGTGGACGGAGTAACTTCCTCAAGGTCTTGAGGCTCGTTACCCAGCCAGAGGCTGACCTTGAGCCTTGACTTGAGAGACCACATTCTCTTAAAGGGGCATCTCAGGCTTGTTCCTTTAAAGGGCCAGGGGGTAAATGGCTTAGGCTGTGCAGGCCACGCATGGCCTCTGCTGCCTCTTCTGTATTTTCCTACAGTCCTCAAAACGGTGAAAACCATTCCTGACTCTCTTCGGCACAAAACCAGGTGCAGGGGTATGGCCTTTTGACCCCTGCCCTGAGCCACTGGGCTTTGGCACTCTTCCAGTTAAGCTAAGGGTTCTCAGAACCCCACACGACACCAGGGGGGTTGGAATTGCTCTCGCTTTGCAGATGAGGAGATCAAGGCTCACGAAGGTGAACTTGCTTGGCCGAGATCAAAGCCAGAACTCCGACTTCTGCAGGGTTGACAAGACGCAGACCCTTTTTCCATCCTGCCCTAAGCGTCTCCCTTTCCACGCTCAGTCTTAAATCCCTGCTTTAAAAGATAACGTTCACAACTCCTTTAAAAATTAAACCTAAGGGCGCCTGGGTGGTTCGGTCGGTTAAGCTAAGCTTCCGACTCTTCATTTCGGCTCAGGTCATGATCTCAGTCTTTGTGAGTTCGAGCCCCGCGTCGGGCTCTGCACTGACAGTGTGGAGCCTGCTTGGGGTTCTCTCTCCCCCTCTCTCTCTGCCCCTCCCCTGCTCGTGCTCTCTCTTTCTCTCTCAAAATAAACCTAAAAAAAATTGAACCCAGAATTGCCATATGATCAGCAATCCCATCTGGGCATAGACCCAAAAGAACTGAGAGCACCCCAGCGTCCGGGCGTGGGAGGAGGGGAGGTCAGGCCCCCAGTGTGCCCGCTGCCCAGCTTCTCAGAGGCCCCAGGGGCAGCGGGCCCTTCCCGGAAAGACCCAGCAGAGCCTGGCCCACAGCGTCAACCTGTTTGTCCTCGCTACGCCAGGGATCAGCGTTGTCACAGGCCCGGGGAGGAGCTGCCTGACCGCAGGATAGCCCCTGCGGGAGGTGAGTCATCGCAGGTGTGCCCGGCGACTCACGAACTGACCCCGAACGCACGTCGCAGAGCTCACGGGGGCACCTCGGGGAGCCGCCGCTCACTGGGAAGCTACATTTAATATAGAATAATTAAGCACTGTGTACCGTGCGTGAGCATTTCGCTTGTGACCCTTTAATCCCCACGGCCACCCAACGGGGAAAGCACTGTCACCCCCACCCTCCAGCTGAGGGTGCCAAGGTTTCAAAAGGACAAGTGACCTGCCCAACAGTGGTCAGGCAGCTGGGAAGTCCCCTTGTGGCCCCTTCTCGGTCTCTAGCACGTTGACCCCCACCCGTTGAGGACAGAGTGGATTTTGGAAGCAGACAAAACCGTTCGGAGCTAAGAGAGGCGGGTGGTACAGCCAGGTGATATGGTTGTACGTTAAAAAGCACATCTTACCAAAAAAAAAAAAAAAGGAAACTTTTTAGCAATGAGCACACTGGTTATCTGTGTGGTTCTTTCTTTTTTGTTTTTTTAATTTTTTTTTAACATTTATTTATTATTGAGAAACAGAGAGATGGAGAGTGAACAGGGGAGGGGCAGAGAGAGAGGGAGACTCCGAATCGGAAGCAGGCTCCCGGCTCCAAGCTGTCAGCACAGAGCCCGACGTGGGGCTCAAACCCACGAACCAAGAGATCATGACCCAAGCCGAAGTCAGATGCTCAACCAACTGAGCCACCCAGGCACCCCTAGCAGTTTTTTTTTTTTAACCTTTACCTCTGCGTTTTTTAACATGATTAGCTTATGATTTCTTGATTTTTCAGATTTAATTCAATTTTACCACCACCCACACACACTCTCAACCTCTTTTGCCCTACCCATGGTCTTCCTAATTTACTTACATCACAATCTTTGGCCAAATCAACAATTAGTGTTGACATTACTATGACTCCATAAATGTTGTTGCCATGCGGCCACTCAGGACACTAAGATGATCTTTTCTTTCTTGTGCAACTTTTTGGTTTTCCTGGACTTCATTATTGCTTCATTTATTCTCATGTACTTCATTTTTTACACACCACTTGCCGATTATTCCCCAAAATTATTTTATAAAGCAGAAGAGCTCCTCTCAAAGAAGTCACACACACCAGGTAATCATTCATTTTTGTTTTGTTTTGTTTTGTTTTGTTTTGTTTTGTTTTGTTGCTTTTGTTTTTCCCACGGAGATATCCCTTCTGGAGATCTCTGCCCTCCCAGATGGGAAGACTGGCTGATCTCTTGGCTTGTGCCCAGCTCTCCTCCTTTCTAAATCCCCAGCATTTTGAACTGTCAAAATGATGTGGGTTTTTTTTTTCTCATTTATTGTTTAGAAATGTAGGTAGCTCTTTCAATCAGGAAACTCATGCCCTACAGTTTTGGGAAATGTTCTTAAATCGCTCCTCTCTTTTGCTCTTTCTTGAGTCACCAGGTCTGGAGCCTGTCTGGTTGAAATTCCCTGTAGTGTAAATATCCTGTGTTCTCTTTAGTGGTATTGGGCTGGTTCTCTCTGGGGTAAGGGAGGAAGTCTTAGGGTCTAAATGTTTTTTTTTTTTAATGTTTTTGTTTATTTTTGACAGACAGCGAGAGAGCACGAGAGACAAAGCAGAGTCGGGGAGGGGCAGAGAGAGAGGGAGACACAGAATCCGGAGCAGGCTCCAGGCTCCGAGCTGTCAGCACGGAGCCCGACGCGGGGCTCGAACCCACAGACCTCGAGATCATGACCTGAGGTGAAGTCGGTTTTAACCGACTGAGCCACCCAGGCACCTCCGGGGTCTAAATGTTTCTTATAGCGTACTTTCAGGGCTTCAATTCTATAGTAGTCAGCCAACTCCTTATGTCCACTTTCAAAGACCCTGGCACCTCTAATTCCTTAGCCATTCTGGAGTTCTGCAATGCAAGGTGCTTTTGGTAAGAAGTTTTGCTTCAGTTTCCACTGCTGTGCTACACCAACGTGTCTGTACATCACCAAATACAAGTGCATGTGGCTGCATGTAATAGAACCCCACCCAATGGCTCAACCAAACAACATTCTAATTTTCTTACCAAAATAAGGCGTCCGTGGCTATTACAGCAGACCCACGATGTTAGCGCTGTCCCGAGTTCCTTCCGCCTTTCCGCTTTACCATGCTCCTCAGGTGACTCCCCTCCTCCGTGTGCTTTCACGGTCACACGATAGCCCCTTCACCCCAGCTTCACGTCCACCTTCCAAGTCAAGAGGAAGAGAGGAGAGAAAGAAGCAAAGAAAGAAAGAAACAGAGAGAGAGAGGAGAGAGAGGGAAAGGGAGAGAGAGAGAAAAGGAAGAAAGAAAGGGAGGAAAGGGAACGAGAGAAAGAAAGAAAGAGAAAAGAAATGAGAGAAGAGAAGAGAAGAGAAGAAAAAAGAAAAGAAAAGAAAGAAGGGGGAGGAGGAGGGGAAGGAAGGAAGGGAGGAAGGAAGGAGGGAGGGAGGAGGGAAGGAAGAAGGAAGAAGGAGGGGCCCCAGTGTCAGGAACAGGATTTTCCCATGGTCTCCAGCAGACTCCAGTTGCAGGGCTCACGGGGACATCCTTAGGTACAAGGAGTGTGGGGAAACAAGCTAATTGGGAACACTACCGCCCCCGCCCCCGGGATTCTGTCCGCAAGGACGAAGGGAAAAGGATTTGGGGAGGCCACTGGCCGGTAGTCCCGACTCTAGGAACTTTCACGGACGACCCTTGCCCGTTGCCCCGTCTCCCTTTTGCTCTGGTGAGTTGACTTTTCTGACTTCTCCAGCGCTGGTGTGTTAGAGGATTTCTTTCAAAGGATCAGGAATCAGGGGTGCCTGGGTGGCTCAGTTGGTTGAGCGTCCGACTTCAGCTCAGGTCACGATCTCACGGTTCGTGAGTTCGAGCCCCGCGTCAGGCTCTGGGCTGATGGCTCGGAGCCTGGAGCCTGCTTCCGATTCTGTGTCTGCCTCTCCCCCATTCATGCTCTGTCTCTCTCTGTCTCAAAAATAAATAAACATTTAAAAAAAAAAAGGATCAGGAATCAATGTATATGTTCAATCTATCATGTTTAACCTGAAGTCCCAGATCAAGGGCCATAGAGCTCATTTGTTTCCTTATAAGGGGGGGGACTTCACATTTTGAGTGGAGGGGAACAAGCAATCCCACTCAGTCGCCGTGGGGTTCGTTCTTCATCTCTGTTCAAGGAACAGAGCCTCCTGCCAGCGTCGAGAGTGAGGTCTTCTCCCAGCTGTGCCACCACTGAGCGACTTCCAGCACGTCACATGCCCTCGCCGGTCCCGACTCTCCTCTTCATCTTTAAATTTTTTTTTTAATGTTTATTTATTTTTGAGAGACAGAGACAGAATGCGAGTGGCTTAGGGGTGGAGAGAGACGGAGACACAGAATCAGAAGCAGAAGCAGGCTCCAAGCTGAGCTGTCAGCACAGAGCCCAACGTGGGGCTCGAACCCACAGACTATGATATGAGATCATGACCTGAGCCGAAGTCAGACGCTCAACCGACTGAGCCACCCAGGCGCCCCTCCTCTTCATCTTTAAAATGAAGGGACTGGTAGAGGATAGCATTTCCCGAGGGACAGGCCAGCAAAAAGAAACGAACAAAAACAAAAAACAAAACCCAAAACAAAAAAAAAAAAAAAAACGGTATTTCAGGAAAAGATGAACGGTCAGCAAAGAAGACGGTGAAAAGATGCCCGGTCGCTCATCGTTAGAGAAAACGCAGGTGAAAACGCTTCGGAAAACAGCTTGGCGGCTGACCCAAGAAATACACACTAATGTTTGCACCCAAACTTGTATACCGGTGTTTATGGCAGCTCGACTCCTAATCGCCCCAAACTGGACACAACCCACAACATCCATCAGCTGGTCGTGGAATAAACAGGTTAGGGTGATGCCAACGACCGACGCTATTCGGCGGGAGGAAGGAACAAGCCGCAGATACACACGCCAACACGGAGGGAGCTTAACGCATCGGCTGAAGGACGCCAGGCGCAAAAGGCTACATGCCCATGACCCTGTTGAGATGTCTTTCTGGAAAAGGCAGAACAGCAGAGACCGGGAAGCAGTCGGTGGTGGCCGGAGGCTGGGGCGGGAGGAGGAGACTGACAGCAACGGGGGCTGGCGTGCTTTGGGGGTCACAGCTATGTTCTGTGTCTCAAATTCGAGACATGCGTCAGTCGAAACTCATAGAACGGGACACGGAAGAGAAGCACTCTTCCTGTACGTGAATTTGTCTCGATAAACCAGACTTTTAAAAACAGCCAAAGTCAGATATCCCTGGGAAGTTCAGCTCCCGGGCCCCTGCTCATGGGGTCCCTGAGCGGGTGAGCACAGCCAAGGCCCTGAGAAGTCCTGCAGACCATTTAGCCAAGCGGATTCGTTCTCCAAACCGTTTTGCAAGTGACAGGCTTTGACAGACCTCAAGTGGGTGATGTGGAGCCCCTCAGTGAGATAGTCTGTGACCTTGGGGGAGTTTGGGCCCACCAGGAAGTGGTCATCCCCCTGGGCATTTAGGTTTCTTTGAAGAGGCCCCCTCCTCTCTGCTTTCAGGCACTGCCTCCAGTCCCCTCCAGCCCTGCAGGCGAGGAAGCAAGGCAGGCCACTGGTGGGTCCGCGCCCACTGGGAGAGGGCTGGTCCCACAGGGGAAGGATGCTGAGCCCCGGGCCTGGGGACAGGGCCGGCCCCTCCCCGCGGCTCTGCTGCCTGTCAGGAGGCTGTGACCACCATCACATCACCCACTCATGGGCTAAGCACCGGGTGTCCGCTTCTCGAGACCCCTTGACAGAGCTGTGGCCTCATCTCCGAGTGTAGGGACAGGTGGCAAATCCAGGACTCCAGTGTGCGTCCTTCGGCCCCCCACCCCCGGCCAGAGGCCCCCTCGGGGGGCCAGAACCATCTTTCCCCAGGTTGGGGCCATGTGCCCTGAAGGATCAGAGCGGGGCAGGGCCCAAACCACTGTGTTCACTTCCCATTTCAACAGCCTTCTGGGTGTTTCCCAAGCGCATTTAGGGAGATGACTCAGTCCACAGAAGGGAACACTCACAGGGAACTCAAGCTGCAAAGGAAGGTGCCAAATGCGGTGTGGGTGCTCTTTCCTCACTGGAGGGTTTCCAGCGGGAGGCCCTGCCCCCCCCAACCCCCACCCTCTGGGGAGCCTGCCACCCCCACCCCCCCCAACCCCCCCATCCCCCCGCCCGGGGCCTCCTGCCGGCCAGGCCAAAGGCTAAAAATAGTCCCACCCTGCAGCCAGAATCAATATTGCCCTGCATTCCACAGCAGGCTTCAGCGCGTTGACAAGGGAAGCCACTGTGTCGTCCGCTGTCCCCCACGCGGCCTCTCGTGGGCCGAGGGGAACCTTTCAAACCGAAGTGTGGGTGCTGGAACTCACGCCGTGGCTCCAAAAGCAAGGTCGGGCCAGACTCTGGTTGCATCCATGTCCTGGGAGCGGAGCTAACGCGATGCTGTGTTTTTCGAGCGCCTAGCATTTCCGTGTCGTCTCGGAGCAAAGCGGGTCGGCGACAATAGAGATAAAAACAAATTTGATCTACAAAGCGGTTCTTTACTTGGCAAGGCAAGTTCTTAGCAAGCAAAACACTTTTTTGGTTTTTAAGTTTATTTATTTATTTTGAGAAGGGGGAGGGGCAGAGAGAGAGGGAGAGACAGGATCCCAAGCAGGCCCCGAGCTGTCAGCGCAGAGCCCGATGCGGGCCTCGAACCCACGAGCCCCGTGAGATCATGACCTGAGCCGAAACCAAGAGTCGGACGCTTAACCGACTGAGCCACCCAGGCGCCCCTGTGAACGCCCTGTCTTTAAACAGAGTCACGTTCTGACATGGGAGAGTCAGGATCCCAACATATCCTTGGGGACACATAATCAAGCCACCGTATGGCCCGTTTGCTAATAGAGGAGAGGAGGGCAGGGAAGGAAGGGGGGAGGGAGGGGGAGCTGGAGGCAGGGAGGGAGCTCCCTGGTTCGTTTTTGTGCTTTCGTGCCAATAAAACACACCGGGCAGACGGAACACGGCCTGTGACCACGAACAGGGCACAAAGTCACGCCTGCCAGAGCTGAGGCCGTAAGAATGTTCAACCAAGGAGAGCTCACGCCTTCGTGTGATTTGTCTCGGGAGCGATTCGGGTCGAAACTCGATCCAGCCGTCTCTCCGTGTGGGTCATGTTCTAGGTGGGGCGGCAGGTCACTGACCGGGGAATGCGATCTCCGCTGATGGGCCTCCCCGGGCACGGCACACCCCTCGGTCGGCGACCTTCTCGGTGGGGGGGGGGTCTAGGTTAAAGGCGGGGAGTTCCTGACTCTAACCTCGGGGCGCGCGCTGTGGAAACAGCTGTTTCTGTCCACAAAGCCGCCTGCCAGGTCCCCGGCTTTCTGAGCTGTCGTCCTGTCTGAGGTCTCGAAGCCAGGACCCCAGAAATTGGTACCTGGAGAAACCGTGTGCGAACGAGGCCAGGTGGGCCGGCCGTCCCTCCCGCGCTCAGATGATTCAGACCTCGCGGCTCCGCGTTGAGCGCCTTCTGTTCCAGAACGGCCTTGAACCAGCCAAGGTCCCGGCCACTGGACGCTGAGCCACGTCAGACACGGTGACATCCGCCAGCTCGAAGCTGGGCTCCGCGGGGCCACTGCGGATCCAGCCACACGGAGACCGTTGCCGCCGGCCGATTTGTCTCTGGTCTTTCTTCTGTTTTCGGCTCCCTCCTCGCGGCCGTCGCGGGGCCCTGTCCTTGCAGGGGCCTCAAGGGCACCAGGGTCCCTCCTGTGAGGACCCTGCAGGCCGGCCGGAAGCAGCTGCACATGCCTGCTTGTCCCAAGCAGAGCCTGGGCCCATGTGCGGGCGTTGAGGGACCCCAGGGACGCCAAGCAAGGGGAGGGGCTGGGAAAAAGGAGGAGGACACAGGGGTGGGTACGGAGGGCGGGATCCCTGGGCGTCTGCGGGGAAGAGGGCCCCTCAGGGGGTCAGGGGAGGGTGGGCAGGGAGCCGCCTGGCCCGTCCCTCCCTGTCTCCCAGAGTCGAGAGGGCGGATTCCCGCATTTCCAGGTAGCACCTGAACGCCAGGTGGGCCCCGTGGTGGGGGCCCCGAGCCCCCCTGCACCCCGACTTTGTTCTGAGCCCATATCCCGGCAGCCTGCACAGTGTGGGTATTTGCGCATCATACCCAGTGTGGCTAAAACTACCAGCACCCCACCCCGCGGCTCTCACTGGGGCCGAGGACTGCCCCGGGTCCTCCCTCTCCACCACCTGCGTCCTCCCCCCCCCCCCCCCCGGTGCCTTGGCGTCCCTCCCCATCCTGCCCGTCACTACCCAGGACCACAGCTCGTCACCTCGGTCTGTCAGCTCCGGCCTCTTGCCCGCCCCCTCCCCACAGGCGCCCCTGCAGCCCCCGCTGCTCACCAGTGTCCCCGGGGGCTCGGCAAAGCTGAAGACACCCCTCCCTGAGGCCGCAGGGGACCCCGGGCCCGTGTCCCCGAGCCATCTGCCGGCCCCCAGCCTTCCAGGACAGGAGCCTCCTGCCCAGCTGTACCGAACGAGCGCCCACGCGGCCCGTGGTAACGTAAAATGCCCACTCGCTGCGTACCTGCCGTGTGCCAGAGACCCCTCACACCGTACTTCACTATCGTCCCAGAAGGCCTGCAAGGTAGGCATTTGTCGGCCCCGTTGTCAGAGGAAGGCACGGGGCTCAGAGGGGCCGGCGTCTCACCAAACCCCACGGAGCCCGTGCGAGGCAGGGCGGTTCCGCACACGGGGCTGTCCTCCTCACAGCCCGACTGAGCCCGGACGTGGAGCCACGTGACCTGCAGACAGCCCGCCGGGACCCACGGAGGGCACGCCCCACGTGGGTGCGTGCACGCGTGCTTAGCGGGCTGAGGAAGAACCACACATTCTTCACGGGGGCGCCTGGGTGGCTCGGTCGGTCGAGCGTCCGACTTGATATCTGCTCAGGTCAGGATCTCCAAGTCCGTGAGATCAAGCCCCACACTGGGCTCTGCCCTGAGTGTGGAGCCTGCTTGGGATCCTCTCTCTCTCTCTCTCTCTCTCCTCTCTCTCTCTCTGCCCCTCCCCCAGCTCGCTTTCAAAATAAATGAAGAAATGAGCTTAAAAAAACAAAAGAAGGAAGAACCACCTCGTGATTGTGCTTTGGTTGACATTCAAACCTACACGGGCACAAAAGTCTTACAAACGCACCGTCACCCCGACCCGGCCCTCGGGAGAGCTGGCTGGGCTGTATGAAGTCACGTGTGTATAGAAGCTTGTGTGGGTGTGCTCGCGACCCCAAGCTCAAGCCCTGGTCTTTAAATAAGAATGTTCACAAGTGTGACCCAAACGTGCCTTTGACAGCCTCCTGACATCGCCCGGGGCATCCAATGAGTCGAGAGGCCCATGTGTGGACCCCCCAGCCCCCACTCCTGGCCCCAGAGCCTGGTGAACTGGGAACGCTATCTTACTTAGGGTGGAACTCGACCTCAAAACCACGAAAATGCCTCCCAGGAGAGGGTCCTGAAGCTTCTCTGGGGCCCTCTGCCCGACAGTTTCGGTGGGAAGTCCCAGTTTCTAAGCACACAATTTAAGAATGGTCAAGTACCTTCTAGAACATCACACCCCGGAACGCTACACAACTGCTGAAGGTTACATGATCAGAGAACGCAGAAGGCGCGTCGTGTGGGGACCGGGCTGTCCGCTGAGCAGGTGCACGCTGCGTCTGCCCTCGGGGCCACATTCCCTTCGAATCCCAGGGGCCGAGCCGGGAACACACGACTCATCTCTCCAGCTCCTGGCCTCACTGGACCCAGACAAGGGGTGGGGGGGGCACCGGCGGGAGCTGGAGGGCAAGCCGGGCTCCAGCCGTCACGAACGGGGCTCCTGTTCTAGATTGGGGGGTGGGGTGGAGGGGAAGCGGACGGGAACCTTGGCCCTGGTCCCTGGCAGCATCCATCCCTCAGTCTCTCGAGCCAGAGGCAGGGGGACAGCGCTGGGGATGCTGATCTCTAGGCTTCGCTCCCCCCACCCAGGGTTGCCAGATTTCTGGGGCGGAAAGGATGCCCTGTGAACCTGGAACCTGAGTTCCAGATAACAAGCATCGAGGGGGATGTTCACATAGGAAGGTGAATTTTACTTACCTAGGACCACGTATAACTGGACGTCCTAAATGTTACCTGGTACCACACTGCTCCTTTGCCATCAGGCGGCCAGTTCCCCGCATGAAACACGTTTCAAATATTGAGAGACGCTTTGGATTTCCTAGTGGGAACCCTGGCCGGAAACACGTGAAATGTTCATAGCGCTTACCCCCCGTCAGCGCCCTTGCAAGTTCATTTTCGTGTTCTTATTTACCCTTTTCTGTAGTTTCTAACCTTTTCCCACCAACGTCTATCTCATAGGAAATATTTCGTGATGCCTCCCTCGTCTTTGGCACTGGAGTCTCAAAGGGCAGCTTCCGTGGGCTTGGGCGCAGGGTGGGGGGGGGGGGAGTGGACTTTGGCAGCTATGGGTCCCAGGGCCACGTGAATAATTAACCCTCATGTGGGGCCTCGGGGGCCTGATGAGGACCTGGCCCACAGAGATCAGAGATCGGGCTATGCTGGCAGCTGCTTCTGGGTCCTGCTCTGACCCCTGGGCTCCTGGGCTCGAGCAGCGCCTGGGGCTGGGACCAGTCTGGGGTGGGGAGGGAGACACCACGGCCCCAGGGAGGGAGGCAGCCCGGCCCCCCCGCCCTGGCTCTGTCCGCGCACACCTTTCCAAGGCCACCCCATAGGGTGCCGTGTCCCCTCCCGGCCCCAGCGGCTTCCCGCAGTCACAGGGCAGTCAGGGTCACCGTGGACAGATGCAAACCTTGCACCTGACCACTTCCACCGCCAGAAGCCCTCTGGCCACTCCGGCGTCCCCTCCGGGACCTTCCCCAGGGAGGGCGCCGGCCCCAGCTTCCCAAGGCCTGCACCCCTCCCGCCTGGGGCTGAGGAGCAGGTCTTCTGCGGGGAACCGGTGACAGATCGGTGACCCTTCTGACTTCCCAGCAGGTCACAAACTGAACTAGACTCTGGAGAAAAAAGCTGGACACAAATACACTAAACTGTTAACCGTCCTCATCTCTGGGTTCTGGGTGTGGAGGGGGCTTTTCGTGCCTGGTTTATACTTTTCTATATTTTCTCATTGTTTTTTCAGCCAACGTCAATTTTTTTCCCTGCCCCCTCCCCTTTCTGCCCACGGTGACCATCCCCGTCCGAGCAGACAGATCATTCTGTCTCCTATGCTGAGCCGGTTCCTGGGCTGGGGGCAGGTGCCAGGCTGCAGCTGGTGCCTGAGAGATGGGGGGAGTAGTGGGAGGGTTAGGGCTACCATGTGACGGGGGCGATGAGGGTAAGGGGGAAGAGGAGGGGGAGGAGGAGGAAGTAAGGAAGGGAGGGGGTGGGGAGACGACACGTGTGTGTGAGAGAGAGAGAATATGTGGGTGTGTGCACACGTGAGTGTGAGCCTGTATGTGCCCATGCATGTGAGTCCATGCCTGCTGTGGGGGAGGGAGACACAGGATGTTTGCAGCAGAGACTGGAAGCTTCAGGAAGCCCTCGACCCTGTTCCTGTGTCTTTAAAGTGCTTGAATGTTCAGCAGAGGCTACGTGACCAGCTGGCCAGCGGAAGGCGAAGTTGCAGAGGGCTTCTGGACAAGCCCCTTTGCCACCAGCTCCTCGTTCCTGCACTGGATGCTGTCCTGGGAGGATGCGATGCCTGGAGCCCCTGCAGCCATCTTGCCACTGTGAGGAAAGCCAAGAAAATCTCACCAACTCCGTGCCCTCCTTCCACACTGTCTGAGACGATTGAAACGATTGCTTTGGCCTCTGAGAGGAATTCTCCTATTTGCAGCCAACGGCGGCCTCGCCACGACCCTGACCGCGGCCAGCCTGCTGACAGGCAAAGCTAGGAGGCCTGCTCTCTGAACCTGGTCATTCTGGGCAGAATCTGGCTCTGAGCCCTGGCCTGACACCTTCACGCCACGGTGGGAGAAATGACAACTTTGCTCCTGGAGCCTTCCTCACCTCCCCCTTCCCTACCAGCCGCAACCTGCTGTTTGGGTGATGCTTCCTGGTTGCCAGGGGGACCGGGACACCTGCAGTGGAGGCTGACCTTCCGCTGGGGTGCAAGGTTCAGCCCTGAGCGGGGGAGGGGAAGCAGAAGCCCCGACTTCTCTTCAGGGACCCGATTGCTAATCATTCACACTCGGCACTCATTTGTCCCTCAAGGCCACCTTCTTGGTCCTCCCAAGTCCTTTTTCTCCGGCTCCTGAGTGCACCCCAGCAGGGGGGCCTGGGCCGGCTCAGCACCCCAGGACATGCGAGGTGGGGCTCCAGGGGAAGCCCGCGCCCCGTCTCGCCCCCACCCCGTGCGACAGGACCAAGGCAGCGGGGCCGGCGGCACAGGGGTTGTTTCGGGCGCCTTCCACCTGCCTGCCAACCTCCAGGCAACGCAGCGGGCGGGTGACGCCATCCCCTCCTACCACCGAGGTCCCTGCTGCCCCCGCCCGGCACCCCCCCCCGGCACCCCCCCCCCCCCCCGTTCCGGAAGAACAGGCAGCTCCTGCGGACAGCGGAGCCCAGACCTGGCCTCATCCGATGGCTTCTACTTTCATTCAACACATCCGTCGAGGTTCCTCCGAGCGGGTACCTTCTTTGCTCTCGGGTGGTGGGCAGAATGACACCCCCCCCCCCCGGGGGATGATGACCTCCCAACCCCTGGAGCCTCTGGGAGGACCTGCCCCACCGACCCCTTGATCTTAGCCCACGGGACCCAGCTGGGACTGACTTCCGGCACCCCAAATGATAGATGCAGGTGACGTCTGAGAGCACCTGTTCCCGCAGCCAGCTCTCTTGCCTCTGGCCCTCCCCCCGCCCCGCCGGCTCGCGCCTTTCCTCCTTGCAGCTTGGACTTCCCACGCCCTGCTCTCACGGTCCTGGCTCTGAGGGCAGACGCTCCAGTTTGGACCTGGAAGGGGGCCCCACAAGCCTCTGCTCCCACCGGCTGGACTGGCGGGGACTCAGAAGCCCAGAAAGGTAACTGGGTGTAGCCTAAAGGCCCCCTTCCCCCTACGTGCACACAAATAAGGACCCTGAGGTCGGCCTTCAAGGCCCAGGGCGGGAGACCAGGCTCCACCTACGTCTGGAAAGGAGGCCTGCGCCCCTCTGGGGAGCCCTTCCCCGTTGGCAGGGCCCCAAGAGCGAAGTCTCCAAGACCCCGAAAGCCACCTGGTCTCTGCAAGAGGCTGACGGGACGGGCGGCCCATCCCTCCACGCTCGCTGGACGAATGGCTGCTCCCTTCACTGGTTCTGGGACGGCAGGAGACCTCCCCCGCGGCTCCCACAAAACACGGCCCCGGAAGGAGCCGCTGCTCTCACAGCTGTGGGCTGCATCGAAAAGAACAAGCCAAACTTTTCACGCGTCCGATTCCCACGAGGCCACAGGGAGGCTTGCACGTGAATGAGAGCGCGGGGAGGGAGGGAAACTGAGTCACTGGTACGTGGAAACGTCCGCCAGGCCCACAAAACCACCGCGTTCACGTCGCAGCGATGGCGGTTTCGGCCGAGCGTAATCCTTCAGGACGAGGAAGGCTCTTCACGCGAATGGTCCTCGAAATTTAGGTTGCGTTGCCTTTGCGGATTTGGCTTGCTTTCCGAATGATACAAGAGCGGTCCCTGAAAGTAACAAATAAATCAGCATCGAGGGTTTGCAGGAGTAGCTTTCGCTTCGCTCTGCCTCGACGTGACCCGAGAGCAGGCATTCGCCACGGCAGCCGTAACAAGGCGGCACGGGCTGCAGGCTCGTGCAACAGACGTCTGTTCTCTCCCGGCCCCGCAGGCTCAGAGTCCAAGGCCAAGGTGTCCTAGGATTGCTTCTTCCACTGCGCGCAATCTTTGCAAAGTTCAGCCGCGTGGCGCGCGTCGATGCTCAACTCCTTTTCCTGGCCGAGTGACACTCCGTTGTGCGGACAGACCACACGGCGTCTATCCATTTCCCAGGTGCCGGACATTCAGGAGGTTTGCCCTTCTTGCCTGTGATGAATACGGCTGCTGTGGGCGTGCACGCAGGGGTTGTGTGGGCCTCGCGGGTCCTCTCTCTCGGGCGGGCACCCGGGGGTGGGTCTGTTGCGGTATTAACTCGTTCCCAGAACCGTCCTGTGGCTTTCCAGAGCAATGACGCCGTTTTCCGTCCCCTGAGCAGCGTCCGGGACCACGTGCCCCGTCCCGCCGGCCTTGCAGCCATTCTGATGGGTGAGGGGCGACGTCTCTTTGCGGTTCTGACCTGCATTTCCACCACGACTAAGACATTCAGCACCTTCTGTGCGGATTGGCCACCTTCATAGCTTCTCCGGAGAAAGCAGCAATGCGTTGGAAAATAATCAGGCAGCCCCGGAGGCAGCGGGGTGTGGGCGAAGCAGTCGGGGCTCCGGAGGCCGGATCCCTGGGTTTTAACGGGTCCTCTGAGCCGGCTGGAAAGTCTGGAGCCAGACACATCCCTCGCTGAGGTTCCTGGCAAGCAAACCAGAACCACACGAAACTCCCGGGATGCTGGCAGGTTAGAGGCAGCGCAGGTCTAGAATCGGGTGCTAAGTAGGTGCTTGCCGAGTAGGTATTATTCTCGGGAGGCCCGGCAGGCTGTGGGGAGAGGGAGTGACTCTTGATCTCAGGGTTGTGAGTTCGAGCCCCACGTCGGGCTTGGAGCTTACTGAAGAATGAATAAATACCAATCAAAATTAAATGAAATAAATAGGTGTCGTTCTTTATTATCAAGAGGCGAACGAGGCCTGGAACACGTTTGTGTCGGACTTTTCAGCAACTGCTCGGTTTGCTCCCAAAGGACGCCGAGATCGGAGACCTTCGGCACAGACCGGCACCCAGGACAGCACCCTCTGGTCATGCCGCCCGGTGCGGGGGCTCTGCCCGGCCCCGTGGGGTGCGGTTGGGTGTTAGCCCGGCTGGGCTGTTGTCTGCAGGCTCTGGAGGAAAATCTTCCGAGCTCACCCACACCCTGGGGGTGCAGGCCTGAGGTCCCCGTGTCCCTGCTGGCAGTGCTGAGGGCCGCTCTCAGCCCCCGGCGGCCACCCACAGCCCGTGACCCCTAGTGTCCCCATCCTCAGTGCCGGCAGTGGGGACTTGCCCCTCGTGTTGGTCCTTCTCACACTTCCTTTCCACCAATTTTTATACAAAAATTTTCTTTAATGTTTATTTTTGAGAGAGAGAGAGAGAGAGAGAGAGCCTGAGCGGGGGAGGGGCAGAGAGAGGGAGACACAGAACAAGAAGCAGGCTCCAGGCTCCGAGCTGTCGGCACAGAGCCCGACGTGGGGCTCAAACCCACGAACCGTGAGATCATGACCTGGGCCGAAATCAAGAGTCCGACACTTAGCCGACTGAGCCACCCAGGGACCAAAATTATTTTTTTTTAAGTTTTTATTTATTTATTTTGAGAGAGAGAGAGAGAGAGAGATTGAGCAGAGGAGGAGCAGAGAGAGAAAGGGAGAGAAAATCCCAGGCAGGCTCCATAATATCAGCTTGGAGCCCGACTCCAGGCTCGAACTCACGAACCGTGAGATCATGTACTCGAGCCGAAACCAAGATGGGGAGGCCCAGTCGACTGAGCCACCCAGGCCCTCCCCTTCCCCACTTCAAACCTCTGACTTCGCTTCTTCCGACCTCTAGACCGGGACCCCGAGGGCTCACGTGATCGCGTCAGGCGTGCCTGACTCAACGCCCCACGTTAGGGTCCACTGATCTGGGACCTTAATTACACGCGCAAAGCCCCCGCAGCGGCACTGAGGCTAGTTTGTTGTTGCAACAGCCGGAGAAGGTGTGTGTGCGCCTGCGGCCGGGAGCCGTGTGGCCACCTCCGAGTCCCCCCGGCACCAGGCACGTACAGGGGTGGAAAGTCCTGCCTGCACTCCACATCCAGTGTAGACGGGACACCACGCGGGATGTAAGGTCTATCCCAGATAAATCCGGTTTGTGCTTAGAGTTCTGGAGGGTCAGGGTTCCACACGTGCACACACACACACACACACACACACACACCATCCTTCCCTCCCACTTCTCAATGAATGTGAAAGTTCATTATCCAAACGCCTCCTCAAAGCAAAGTGCATCGAAGTCCCTTGCTCTAGCTCCTGCCCCAGCACCTGCCCTGGGTCACCACACGCTCCTTTCCGTCCCTGCCCCCCACCCCAAGCCCCCGCCGTGTAATAATCCGTCCGCCTGGCACATGCCAGAAAGAGCAAGACTTGCCTCCCACTGGGAGGGGCCCCCATCTGGGGGATTCTTTGGTGCTTTAGGGGACAGATGTCTGGGGAGACGCCCTCGCTGCTCCCTTCAATGCGGACCCGCGGGAAAGTGCCATCAGGTGACCAGGCACATCCTCCCAGAGGGTCCAAGGCGTGGGGTGGGGAGAAAGTGGCCCTGCCCCTCTGGGAGGAAGGGGGGCGGGGGTGTGGGCCGGATGCACCAGGCGGAGGGGACGGATGTATGACGTACGAGCCAGGCTGCCGGACACCCAGGGGCTGGGATGGAGGGTCTGGGACGGTGACCAGCGGTGGGGCCGGAGACGGGCTGGAGGGGGAGGACTTTGTGGGCCAAAGAGGCCCATGAAGGGCCTGAGGGGGCTTCAGGCCTCGGGGTGAGAGTCCGGTTCCCTCGGGGTCTGCTGGCTGCTGTGGGGACACAGGCCCAGAGGGGGCAAGACGGAGGAACACGGGAGCCCTCGCGCCTCTGGGAGGGACCGCCAGGCTGCGTCCTGAGTTAACCTCACGAGCTGATTCGTGCAAACAGGAAGGAGGAGGCCCCAGTTCCCACAGCGCAGGAAGGAGATGCCCTCGACCAGTGGCCGACGGGAGCTGAGTGCTCCCTGTGGGCCCGTGTTGTCCTTCACTGTCCACACCCAGAATCCGCGGAACCCCGCCGCCCCCGTCACGCGGTCCACCCCCTCCTGACCCCCTCCCGGCCTCTCTCAGCCCATCGGCCACGTGGCCGGGCGCAGCCCCGGTGTCCCTGGCCCAGCGCTCACCGCGGGGCGCCAGCCTCAGCGCCCTGGGGCTGTGTCTCCTCGGACCCCATCACCCTGACGGCGCCCCCAAAGGCCTCCCCTCTGGGGACCAAAGACAGAAACAAGCGACTAAGGGACCCAACATTTTGAAGAGAATCCTGATCTCGTTCTCTGTCCACTTTTGCAAATAGCAATGAATGTATTCTTTGTAACACAGGTAACGTGACCTCTTCGCCAACAGAGTCATGGTATGTGTGGATTGCGGCAAAGCCTGCCGAATAAACCCACTTGGGAGAAATCCAAATTCTGGAGCGTTGGGAAACAAAGTTTTCTACTTTCCAAATTACCAAGCTTTACTAGGAAGACATTCCATAAGTAAGGTTGCCGGACTAAATACAAGGCACCAAGTAAATGTGAATTTCAGATAAGAAACTATTTTTAGCATATGCATTCATACCTAATAAAGCATAAGTTATACATTATAAATATTCATAAGTTACTTGTAAATCTTTATAAGTCCCATGCAATGCTTAAAATCACGAATAATTTTTATAATACAAATTTCGAATAAAATGTTAGTAAAAATGAGAATTTTAAGGGTTTTTTAAAAATGTTTATTTACTTTGAAAGAGAGAGAGAGAGCAGGGGAGAGGGGCAGAGAGAGGGAAAGAGAGTCCCGAGCAGGCTCCACACTGTCAGTGCAGAGCCTGACGTGGGGCTCGATTCCCAAAACCGTGAGATCACGACCTGAGCTGAAATCAAGAGTCAGATGCTTACCCAACCGAGCTGCCCAGGCACCCCGAGAATTTTAAGTTTTAATACAAATTCAGAAGCTGTATTATTGATAACTTTTGGATACTGTCTTATGCAATATTTGGAACATACACTACAAAATGATTCATTGTTTCTCTGAAATTCAAATGTAACCGGGCAGCTTGCGGTTACAGCTGCAGCTTGCGGTTACAGCTTTCTTATCCTGTGTTTTTATTTGCTAAAGCCTGCAAAAGCAGCCTTAACAAGCCAGCGATGCTTAGGGATGGACCTGCCCTTTGTAAAGATGGGGGGACCCCACAATCCCGCCCACATTTTTCACATGCCGGGCACTGTGGGCTACACAGGCGTCAGCCCCGGGTCTCCCCAAAACCAACACCTCATGCCTTTGACCGCACTCTTCTCTGTGTGTGAGAAGCCCAGGTCCGGGCTCCCACCGCTGCGCCTGGTCCCTGAAGCACAGTCAGGGTCCTCGGTGGGGACAGACAGAATGGCCACCGCCTCCTCAGCCCCTGGGAACGGTGGCATTGGCTTCTGTTTTAATGAACAAGGTCAAGGCAAGTTGGCCCCTGGCTTCGATGCCCTGACTCTGGCAGGCCCCCAGAAGCTTCCTTCCAAGGGGAGGGGGGACCCCCTGGGCTGACAGTGCAGAGAGGCCCCGTGAGGACAGCGGGGAGGCCACTTGAAGGTCGGCGCCGGCCCGCCCCAGGAAGGCCTTGCTTGGGTAGGTCTAGGTGACAGTTTCCTGTGGCAGGTCCCAACAGGCCACACCAGCTTTGATAAACGAGGGAAAAATGCGCCCAGTTGAGTAGAAGCAGTTCTGGTGCCTCGCGAGCCCGGCAGCTGCGTGGTTATCTGTGCTAACCCCTCCCTCCAGATGCTTCTCTGCAGATAGGAAGTGTGGCCCGGCACCACGGGTACCCCTGGGGGAACCAGTCCCTTCTGTCCCCTGAGCTTACCTGGATGCCAAGCGAGGACAATGACATTCATCCAGTGGAAGGGGCGCCCAGTAGGAGCCTGGGTTGAGCAACTTAGCAATCCTGTGCTGCCCTGGGCACACAAGGCTGCTTAGAAGGGGAATATGACCGCTAATTTCATGTGTCAGGCTAGCTGGGCCAAAGTGCCCAGACATTTGGCCAAACGTTATTCTGGATGTTACTGTGATGGCGCTTTAGGATGAGATTAACATTCGAATTAATTCAAAGTCAAGCAGATTGCCCTCCATAATGGGGGTGGGCCATGTCCAATCAGTTGAAGGAATAAATAGAGCCAAAGGCTGACTTCCCCTGAAGCAGAGGGCATGTTGCCAGCAGCTGTCCTTCGGATCTGGACTACAACATCGGGTCCTCCTCGGGTCCGCAATCTTCCGGCCCCCGTGCAGCTTTGGGACCCGGCAGCCTCCGTAACTGTGTGAGCTGATTCCTTAAAACAAACCTCGTAATATTTATATACCCGCATCCTCTTGCTATGTTTCTCTGGAGAGCCCTGGCAAACACAGAGTCTTGGGCGGGCTGAGCTGCTCTTTGCCCCACAACCAGGAAGGAGGCCAAGCCCTTGACAGGTGTTGGTGACGAGCATCAGCCACACAGGTCCCCAGGCCAGTCAGAGCTCACAGAAGCCTTCTGGAAGGGTCAGATTTGAGCGAAATAACCTGAAAGACTCCCCCTGAATATGCCAGCCCCACCTCTCCGTCCTCAACATCGCCTCGGCCAGGGCGTGGTGGTCGTGACGGCCGCAGCTAATAGTCACCAGGAAGCACGCCCCCAAAAGCTCTGTGCCAATCTCCTCGGCCTTTTGGGGAGTGTTTTTGTTTTGCTGTTTTAGAAGCACTGCCCCAAAAGGTGTGGTTTGGGGGCCCGCTGCCTGAGCCGCCCCTTTCCCACGAAGACAAAGCTCCCATCGTGGAGTTGGCCTGGGGAGGAAGCCTCGCGGGGAGCGTGGAAACGGCAGGAGCGCAGGGTGGGGACGGGGGACCTGAACACCACCCCGGTGTGAGCCCCTCTCTCCAGTCCCGAGAAGCCGGGTCCCGAGAGCTCGTGGATCTGCTGGGAAGAAGCCAGAAAAGGCCAGGAGGCTCACTCCTCATTAGCACCTCATTCGCATGCTGGGGCCACAGGAAGGGATGCTGTTCTAAGCCACTGCCCAGCTGGCCCCCCAAAAGGGTCCAGAACTCACTCTGGGGGTGACCCCAGGCGGCCCCTTGTGTCCCCACAGCACCATTTCCCACCAGCATCAAGGTGACTCCCAGCGGCCGGGCCCTGAGACACCCCAGCGCGCTGGCCCCCCAGGACTGTCACCCAGCAGCCACCCGAAGGCTGGCTCCCTGGGCCGGGGACCTCTGAGCCTCCTCCCTTCCCTCTCCCCGAAGCCGGCTGTCTTCACCACCCGACATCCCTCAGAAGGTGACCAGAGGCGCAGGGAAGTCCGTGAACTCGGCGACACTGCCCTTTCTAACCGAGAGGACAGGAGGTGACCCCTGGTGCTTGGCAGGAACGCGGTCCTGCGCGAGGAGCATCTACCCAAGGACAGGGGAGGCGGATGAAAGAGTGAACGCTTTAGTCTGGCTTCTTTGCGCTGCGTAGCGGGCCTAGCTGGCTTCCGTGACGGTGACGCACCTAGAAAAGCAACGGGGCAAATCAGAAAACAAGAGAGAAGTCAGTGTGGACAACGGGAGCACCCGGGCTCAGTTCCTGGCGAGCCAACTCACCCACCGCCTCGTTGGCGGGATGGAAGCAAACGGTGACACACCGGCCATTTGCTGGCACTGCTTCTGTTGAGGTTTTCTTTGCTTGGAGAGCAGGGGGAGGGGGTGGAGGGAGAGGGAGGGAGAGAGAGAATCCCAGGCGGGCTCCACGCCGTCGGCACGGAGCCCGACGCAGGGCTCGATCCCACGAACGGCGAGACCATGAGCTGAGCCGAAACCAAGAGCTGGGCGCTTAACCGACTGAGCCACCCAGGCGCCCCCCGCTTTTAAAAAATTTATTGAGGTGATATGCACACAAGATCCAGGTAGCCATCCCCAATCACGGCTTCCGTCCAGCTCACACATTCCCACCCTCCAAAGCAAAACCCTCGACCCGTTCAGCTGCGCCTCCTCATCCACCTCCCCGGGCACCTGCCCAACGCCAACCTCGTCTCGTGGATTTGCCTGTTCTGGACGCTTCGCGCACATGGAATCATGTAACACGTGACCTTCCGTGTCTGTCACCCGTCCTCAGGACTCCGTCCCTTTCACGGCTGATAATACTCCAGCGTCCGGATGGAGCACATTTGTTCGTCCGTCCGCCCGCTGAGGCACATGGGGCTGTCTCCCCTCCGGGCCGTTGGGAACAGCACCCAGAGGATGTGCACCTGTATTTCTTTGAGTCTTTGTTTGCAATTCTTTTGAGTCACGTGCCTGCAATAGTGCTTCACGGTTCATGAAACTTTAGACCAGCTCAGTGTCCCGGCATCGCGACTGGACCAAGGGCACCAGGTCAGGAATGGCAGGGGCAGGCCACGGCCTTGACCGAACGCTGTGCTCTCTCCCTGCGGTGGCCACCGGAACAATAAAGGTCCCCGTGCCTTCTGCCGCCCCCCAAGCTAGGTTTGCCCACATGCCCAGGCAGCTGGAGGAGGCCGGGGTAGGGTCTGATCCAGGGTCCCAGGCAAAGGCCTTTGCTTCCTGGGGAGGTTAATCCGAAGTCTGGGTGGAGAAAAGGGAGCACGAGGAACGAGCTCATTTGGGAAGTCCCGCCCAGTTACTCAGCATCGAGTAAACATCGGTTATTCCCACTCGGGGCTAAAGGGACGGGGAGGAAATGTCCCTGGTCATGCTGCCTTCCCGAGAAGCCACCGTGAGCGCAGAGGTTTAGCTGCGTGGAGAAGAGAAAGTCAGTGTGGATTCATCACAAAGTCAGGCGACCAGTTCTAAATCAATGCGGTGGGCCTCGGGGTCCACTGAGGTGCACGTCAGCCGGCCATCACTGATCCGCATCCCCCCTCCTCCCGCCCGACAGCGGGGAAGCTCCCAGCACCTGCCCCGTCTCACGCACCGGGAGATGCACAAAACAGCTTGTGTTAATGGCGAAAGTCAAGGCAGTTGCCCTGAAAAGTGACAACAGATCCCCTTGACTCTGGTACTTTGGGGAACCGCCCCCCCCCCCAGAGAGAAGGCCACAGCTTCTGGGCCCATGGCCGGCCCACCCCGAGCCAGCTCTCCCACGCAGGTGGCCACGGTCCAATCTTTTCTTCCAGCGCTCGCCCATCACATGCTCACACCGCCATTGGTTCGCTTTTCCTGTTTGACGTTTTAGGTATTCATTCCCGAAGGCGGAAGACGGCGTTCGTAACAACCTCGCCCGCGCCCACAGCCACCCCGTGAGTCCTAGCGCCGAGAATGAAATCAAACTTCACTTCGTGTACATCGCTGGGATGGTCAGTTACGAGGCGGCGCGCCCCTGGCTTGTGTGGACTGGAACAGGAACTTTCTACCACACAGCTGGGAAGGTTGTACAAGATGGGAGGTTCCTTTTAAATGATTAGCTAAACTAAACATAGCAGGAAGGAAGGGACCAAAATCTCCAGAGGCTAATAGAGACATAAAGACCAGCGCCGTCCCATACGAGGGGGCTTGGGCCGAACGTCTCAGGGGCAGGAGGTAAGGCCTAGAGCTATGGCTGCACCTGACCCCCTTGAAGGGCCCTGAGGAAACACACCCACCTAAGGCATATCTGTCCCAGCCTGTGCCCCAGATTGAAGCAGTTCCCCTTGAGAATTTTGTCTTGTTGGGTCTGTCCCTTTCCCAGCCCTAAAATCCACATAAGAGTGATCACAGGACGACCTCGAGCCTTACAAACACGAACCTCTTACAAACACGAACCTCTTACAAACACGTCCTCGGCCCGGGCACAAACGATTCCCACGGGCACGGCCCTGCCGAACATGAGCTCACAATCCAAAATTATGACCCGCGAGGAGACGATCGACCGGCAGGCCTGATAAACAGAGAGACGAGATTCCTGAGACTCTCAGGCAATAAGATGATCAGATAACGGCTTTAAGTAAACGCATTTCAAATGACGACAGGTGGAAAGCTAAGACCTGAACACGGGACACGTGCCCAACAACGCAAGGCAGATCTGGAAGCAAGGAAGTCGAGCTCTTGGAAACGAAACACAGTGAGTGAAAGCAAAATGCCCATGGACGGCTCGCTACAGAACGGACTTATCTCGAAGTCAGCTCCACCCTGCAGCTAGAAGGTTCGGCTCCCGCGCGGTAGTGGGCGGTGCAGAGAACAGCGCAGGGGGAAGGGAGCCCGGCACGTGGGCGGGACGCTGAGGCTTAAAGGGGGAAGTTAGGGCACTTGCCTCAGAATGTTGCCGGCATTGTTTGGCTTCTGGCTTCTGCTTTGTTGTCTAGAAGCCTGATGCTGTGGGTTGAAGTCCCGCCCGGGGAGCTGCGGAAGGGCCTCTGAGCGCCCTCCTGCTGTTCCAGGGCGTGGCGCCAGTGCTGTGCGTGCTATCCGGCCGGGGATGCTCTGCGCACCTGCTGCCACCTCCACGTGACCGCCCTGTCCTGTAGCCTGGGGGTGTTTCCTTGTCTCCGTCCCCGGCCCTCCTGTCACGGGGCTGCTGGAATGATTCTGACTTGCCCTTCTCATCACATTCACAAATTTTCCAACTTCTGTCCTCTGAATGTGTGTGCACGCACGCACGCATTCCCGTCCTGCTTTCCATCTACTTAAAATGGCCTGTTCTTGGGGCGCCTGGGTGGCTCAGTCGGTTGAGCGGCCGACCTCGGCTCAGGTCATGATCTCGCGGTCCGTGAGTTCGGGCCCCGCATCAGGCTCTGTGCTGACAGCTCGGAGCCCGGAGCCTGCTTCGGATCCTATGTCTCCCCCTCTTTCTCTGCCCCTCCTCTACTCACACTTTGTCTCTCTCTCTCTCTCTCTCAAAAATAAATAAACATTAAAATTTTTTTAAATTTTTTTTTAACGTTTATTTACTTTTGAGATAGAGAGAGACAGAGCATGAACGGGGGAGGGTCAGAGAGAGGGAGACGCAGAATCCAAAGCAGGCTCCAGGCTCCGAGCTGTCAGCACAGAGTCCGACGCGGGGCTCGAACTCACGGACCGCGAGATCATGACCTGAGCCGAAGTCGGCAGCTTAACCGGCTGAGCCACCCAGGCGCCCCCCCCAAAATTTTTTTAATGTCCTGTTTTCTCTCTGAAATGCTTATAGATTTTACAAATTTCTCTTGTGATGCATGCTTTGTCTCCATTTTCTTCCCCCCGCTCAGCCCCCCCACCCCACCCCCGGCTTGGTTGGTGGCTTGGGGTGGTGTCTTTGTCTCCCCGCGAGGGGCATTCTTTGCGTCTAGTGGGTTCCCCGCTTATTTCCCAGACATGAGTTAGTAACCGATGTTTGGAGACCCTGTGTGCACGGGTGGGCCCATCCATCTGGAGGCGGCTCTGCGGGATGATGGGGGCGTGGCCTCTGCCCGCCTGGGCTGCAGGGCTCCTCCCCCCTGCAGGAGCTGGGTGCTGACAGAGGGGTGAAGGCTGGAGAGCCAGCTGGCCCGGTTCTCCCCTTCATGGAATCCGCCTGATTTCCTCCACCGAGCCCCTTCCCCAGCCCCCCTCCAGATGTGCCAGAGTCGTTGGGTCAGGCGCATCCAGATTCAAGCCGTCCTTGGCGTGGGGCAGGGAGAGAGCCGGCAGCGGCGCAGGGCAGGGTGGGGAGAGGCCTGGTCTAACTGCTCCCAGAAAGGCGGCCAGCAGTCCCCACCTCTGCCCCGGGCGTCTCCTCGGCCTTCAGAGGCTGCTGCCTTCACCCCGAAAGTATTCCTGCCAGGTCCAGCGGTCACACAGTCACTCGGTCGGGTGGCTGGACATTTTCCGCATGCTTGTTCTCAGGCTCTGGGCTTCTCATCGCGGACCAGAAGGAAGAGTCCGCAGACCGCACAGCCGGCTGACGGACCCATGCCGTCTCCCGCGTGCTGTCCCCCAGGCCCGGGGCCGTCCACAGGCGACGACATCCAGACACAGGCTGGGATCCGCTTCACCAGCTGCACCAGGCAGGCCCCTCCGCGTCTGCCGGACCTCTGGCTGGAGGGAAACACAGCGCATCCTCCCCATTTCCGTGAAAGGGTGTTTCCAAGCTCCCACCTTGGGACGCGTCCATCGGTGCCCTCCCTCCCCCAGATCTGCTCCCCTCTCCCCCCTTCCCATCCACCCCGGAAAGACCAGCTCCAGCTGGCCCCTGTCTCCCCTCTCTGAGCTCCCAGGGCCAGGATGTGGGAGCCTCCTGTCCTCCACCCCGCTGGCATCATCCCACGTCACTCGCCTCTCCTTCCCCCCAACTAAAGCGTCACCACCCCGAAGGCGCGGACGGGGTCTCACACGGCCCTGCGCCCTCCCCAGGGACAGCCGTCACGAGGCAAGTCCCTCCCCATCTGGCTTCATCCCTGGGAGGCACAGGAGAGGCACACGCAGCCCCGGAGGGGACAGCTGCCACCGCCGAGGTCTCCTTTCTGTCCACTGGCCACCTCACCCCGCCCCCCGACCCCCAGCCCCCCCTCCCGGTCCTCCCAGTGGGACGGCTGGGCCAGGCAGTGAGGAGGAAGGAAGACACCCGCAGGGAGACCGCGTTCTGTTTGGCTGTCACAGAGGGACGGAGGCTTGACGAACCCGCCCGGCTCCCTGGGGCAGCACCACTCCCGCTTTGGGAGGAACCACGCACGACTATATATTTCCTCTTGTAACTGCACATACCCCGGTGTGGAAACCGGTAAGCAAGAGCATCTCCTGTCCGGCAGCCGGCTTGCTTTTGTCTCTTCCTAGCGCGTCACAGAGCCCGAGGAGGGGCTCGAACTCGTGAACCACGAGATCATGACCTGAGCCGAAGTCAATCAACCGATCAACCGAATGAGCCCCCCAGGCGCCCCGAGGCAGACATTTTAAATGTAGAGTTTAGCACTTTCCATTAACCTGGGCGACAACTTAGTCTTTGTTAGTCTCTTCGTCACCAAGGCCCGCAGCGGCTGCCTCCCTAGGAGGCTCCAGAATGTTCTTCCTCTCCTGTGCTCCGCAGAGTGGCTACCTGAGCCAGGGGACTGTTCCCTCTTATCCGGTGGCTTCTTCCCTTCAATTAGGAGGGCGGCCTTGCGGGTCCCGCTGGGGTGAGGAACACTGTCCCCAACCCGTCCCCTCAGCAGGGAGCCC
Source organism: Prionailurus viverrinus (assembly GCF_022837055.1). Lineage (NCBI taxonomy): Eukaryota > Metazoa > Chordata > Mammalia > Carnivora > Felidae > Prionailurus > Prionailurus viverrinus. The sequence goes on along the minus strand of NW_025927609.1, from coordinate 4,247,604 downwards.
GGCCGGTGCTGGGATGCTGGCTCTTTGCCTCCCCTTCCGGGCAGTGGTCAGCGGCTAAAGACAACCCTCTTCATTCTAGACATCGTCCGGGGGCTCCACTGAGCACTGGCACCTGGGGCTTGTCCCCCACCTCTGATGCATCTAGCAGGTGGCCCCCAGATTGTCTCTGTGACCCACCTGCTGCGGCTTCAAAGCCATCGGGCAGCGACTGCATTGTTGGGCTTCCAGCAACACCTTTCCAGAACATTCAGTCCCCTTCTCCCAGGGTTCTGAGAGGGGCTCTCTGGATCGGGGAGCCTACTATCTATTTCCCTGAGAAAACGCAAAGCCACACACCCCACACGGCTCCAAATCACTCACGGCTGGCTCCGGGCGTTCTGTGGACGCTCCACAGAGGGCCCCCGTGTGGGGACACCGGTGGCTGTCAATACCCAGCCTCTAGCCCACCTGTTCCAGTAGGAGCATCTCGACCTTCCTTTGGGAAACTACCAACCCCACGTTCGGGGATGAGATCAACCAGGCTGGGCCAGAACATTCTCTTCCCCTGCCTGCCATGATTGGTGTTAAGGGTGGACACAGCCAGGGAGGGGGCCGCCATATTGCAAACGTTCTGAGATACCATGAACTGCAAGATGCCCCGTTATCTTAAGCGCCTCCAAAGGAGAAAATATGCTGCCAGTTTCAGCTGCACAATGCCATCAACTCTCACAGCTGTTAAAACGTAGGGGTGGGAGGGGAAGGGCGTCTAAGAACCTACGAATGATGCTTGGGGATTGGGAAAGTAAAACTATTGGGAGAAAAAGCTCTTCTACTGGGATCCTTGAGCCAAGATTGTTTAGGCTTGGAGATTTCGGGCCATTTTGGGCCCAGCAGTAAAGCCAACATCAAGGAGAGGTAACACTGCGAACACCTGGATCCAGCCATTCCTGACCCTGGATTTTCATGAGGTAGTAAGTACACTTTCTTTGCCGGTGTGGCCCACATGCGTGACTAGTACCGTTCCGTGGAACAGAATGCCCATCCGGTGCCTCTCTTCCCGTAAGGGACAACAGTGCCGCTGTCCACCTGATCTCAGATGTTAGAGCGCAGCCACAGGAGACGGGCCTGGAGGTCTCACACACAGTGTCCAGTGCAGGGCCCGTGTGGGGACGTTCTGAACTCCTGATTCCCATGATAATTGAGAATAAAGGGAGGGAGGGAGGAAGGAAGGAAGGAAGGAAGGAAGGAAGGGTGGAAGGGAGGGAGGGAGGGAGGGGAGGAAAACTTGTCCAGGGTTAAGAGTCTATGTTTCCAAGAACACGGCCGCCCAAGCGTAAGCTCAGGGGCAAGGATTCTCTCTCCTCCGAATCGACGTCTACAACGCCCGCTCCCTTTCTGCTGAGGTGTCAGCAAGAAGCCTTAATAACACCACCGCCCCGCCCACGCTTTTGTAATCGGCAGCCAGGCTCAGCGGCAGTGAAATGCCTCTGGCAAACAGAGTCCTGGAGAACTGGATTCAGGTTCAGTGACCTGGATAGAGAGGGTGACTTGGCTAATCAGCGCTGGGGGTGGGGCAGTCAAGTGCCAAACCAGTTGTTTGCTAAGGAAGCCGGGTGTGCAACCCCCCTGTGGCTTCAGGCGTGTGTCGAGAAAGGAGATGTGCTGGCAACGAAGTCACAGTGCACCTGAGCCCAGGGGCCCGCGCCTCTCGCTTGGCCGGGGGTGAGCAGGGACGGGCATAGGAAGAAACCCAGCACTCACACTCGGGTCCTCCGTGCCCGGCTCTGTGGAGTGTGAACAGTGGCAGATCTTAACGAGAGGCTGGGGCCGAGACCTTTGCTACCGCTACTAGCCAGGTGGTCCCCAACCTGAATATCCTGGTCAATCACCAGAGTGTGTTTGGTGCCGTGTTCCCCCGCCCAGCCCCCTGGTTTTGACATCATCCCAGGCTGCGGTGAGCGGGACAGTCTGTGAGCTTTAACGTCAGTGCACAACGGTGCTGCTCTGTGCCTGCTCCGGCCGGGGAGAACCGCTTCTCTTCTCGAACCTAGGGTCTCCCCCTCCCAGAGCTGCTGAAGAAAGGCTGGTATGCGTTTCTGATGCTGCTCAGGGCTGGGGCCCCGGGAGGGACTAGCCCCAGGGCAACAGCAGAGTACGTGAACTATAAGACCCACCCCTTTGTTTCCTCCCGGGAACGAAGGCTCAGCTTTTTCTTAAAGCAGAGGGTCTAAGAGAAAAGTTCATGGCGCCCTGAAACCAGAAGATGCTCCTAAATGAAACAGCGTGGAATAGGGATCAGAGGGGAAGGGGGGGAGGGGGGGGAATGCCCAAGTTCTCGGAGACGGGAAGGAGGAAAAATGTAACGTTAAGCCAAGTAGCAGAGTCTTAAGAAAAAAATGTTCCCTAAGTCTTGATTCCGGGCATAAAACTCTGTGAAAGGAATCCTCATTCTGTGGGGCTGGAGCGCGTGGCTGGTGCACTAGGGGGCACGAGGCTAAGAGAACCCTGGCCGGCTCAGCCCGTGTGAAGGGACAGAGGCTGAGGCGGCAGCCAGCGTGGCAGGAAGGTGTATCACATACGCGGGAGCTGAGCAAACGTGCACGTCTGTTCAGGACCACGAGGACTAACCTCCTCGCCATCAGAGGAATTAGACCCACATATGGATAAGCGGGAAGAAACCCTGGGGCGTTAGATTGTAGTTGAAGGCACTGATGTGAAATTATGCTTCTCAATAAGATACATGGATCTGAGGATGCCTGGGTGGCTCAGTCGGTTAGGTGTCCGACTTCGGCTCAAGTTACGATCTCCCGGTTTGTGGGTTCAAATCCCACATCAGGCTCGCTGCTGTCGGCACAGATCCCGCTTTAGATCCTGTGTCCCCCTCTCTCTACTCCTCCCCGCTCATTCTCTCTCTCTCCCCGCCCCCCACAAAATAAATAAACTTGAAGGAAAAAAAAGACACACAGATCTCACACACTGTTTCCCAGATCTGTCTGCTAAGCCTGGAGGGAATGGCAGTCCTGGAACAATGAACACATCCAACCCCTGGATCTTGGTATCTAAATCCCATTCTTCACTAGAAGGAACTGGCTTCTTTGGAGAAATGACTGCCTCTGGGGCCAGGGTGGAGGGAGGAAAGATGAGCCTGAACTCTCGTGTCAGAAAGCGAGAGGGGCTCAAACAACGACCGGGATGCATCAAAGGGACACAAGAGCTGGCACGGGGACACTCGAATTGGCCAAACTGGGGGTCATTTGAACATGCAAATAAATGACAATGATGAAGTAGAACCCCCTGATTAAATGGGAATCCATGACTGCATACCGAAGCAAAAAATTAAAAAGGGAGAAGCGAAAGATCTGCTTTGTACCCAGTATCCCATCTGTGGTATTTGCACCAAAAATACGTCACTAAAAAAATCCTGAGAATTAAGACTAACCTATATTGAGGACTTTCTACAAAATAACTGTACTTCCCCCCAAGAGGAAAAATTATAAAAGAGAGGACTGAGGAACAGAGGACTGAAGACTCAAGAGTCAGGATAGTAAAATTGGGGGGAAGGGGGTGGTTCCTGAGCCAGAAAGAGGGA